>NC_081410.1:635456439-635759109 GCF_030272615.1 Cryptomeria japonica | reverse complement strand
TGTGATGAAGAGGTGGAATGTTATTTGAATCACATCAACATCAGAGGTGAAGTATGAGTAGAACACCAGATTGCTATTGTAAGGTTAACTAGAAGGACTCCCATTGGATGAAGAAGCTATCACAGGCTAGGTGATAGGTTGATAGTGTATTGCCTCTATGTACAGGTTGACTTATGGAAAATCACTAGGACATATGTCAAGATGGAGATACATCTGCATAATGATAGTTATGTCATGTTTGAGCAATATCAAAAGCAAAAGGTAGGTGAGTGAATGAATAAACCAGATGATCAAGCAGAAGATGAGAATGCTTCCAGAGTCTAAGATTAGTTAAGCCTTCAAAGAGTGTGATCAGAGATACACACCAGATAAGCATGTGAAGACAAGATATGTTACCGAGATGGTGAAGGAAGATTTGAAGTGAAGGGTTTTGCCACTATGGCAGAATGACTATGAGATGAACTGGACAAATGATTCTACGTCTGCAGCTACACACAAAACAGAGTGACATCAATGAAGAAGATGTGTTGTGTTGCCACGTATGCGGATCTAATGGAGGATGATGAAATTGAGTCATCTAGGTAGTTACCAATAAACAAGGATATCGGTATGCAACTAAGTGAGCTAAATGTAAAGAAGTGAAAAACCTTCATCAGATGAAGTTATGCATGTGGATTTAGTCTTTATGACTGCTGAGGATTGACATGGTTGATGCCCGGTTGATGTGTTACACCAACAAGATTAAGCTGGTGTTGGCATGAAGGTTTACCGGCAAGGGTTGTGTCAGTATAAGCAAACCGGTAAGGATTGCTTCCGGTAAGGGTTTGTCAGATGTGCAAGCATGAACTGACTCTATGTCAGTGAGATTGGATGCATGAGTATGTGATGCCATGCAGATCTGAGGTGGAGAACATGAAGAGGTTGGTGATATTTGGTGTCATAGAGGTAGTTGTGATTGGTCGACATTAAATATTGATTGCAATAATCACAGTGGAGTTTCAAAGTTTGCGGCTTGATGAAAGATGAACGATAGAGGAAGATCATAAATCTGCTCATGCCATGATCGATGCTTGATATCCAACTACAAATTGACCTCAAGAAGGAAATAGCTGGATCATAAATGTGTCGACTGATTTCAAGGTTGAAGAATAGGGTTAGATTTGTTATCTTTAGAAAATATGCATTGGATGATGGAAAACGCGTACATATGCATTCCTCCAATGCAGGTGATCAATCCAAGGTAGATTTGGTCAGATTTGATGAAGATTTGATGAAGATTTGATCGATGGAAGAAACCCTAATTGACTCAAGTTTGAATTGCTTTTTGGCCAGAAAATTGTTTCTATATATACGCGAGCCAAAATCAATGAGATGCGTTGGTTGATTGATGTTGCATGAGAAGAGTATGTTGGATAGAGTGTTGGTATACCTCTATGAGTAATAAAATCAGTTTGTTTGATTGGCAATGATCTTAAGTGTCTAAACATTGGAAGGAGAACTCGTAAGAGAGTATAACCAGTAAGATCAAGGCTACCTATGAGAAGGCAGTAGCGAGTAAATGCAAGTTGAATGAAGAACCATAGGAACCCAGTCAAGTAAGAAGGAATGGTAGAGAATCTGAGTGACAAATAGCTATGGACAAGATAGAGGTAAAATGGAAGAGAAGAGGCATTGTGCTAAGTGAAGGAGGAACTAGTAAGAAGCATTAGTGAGAAAGAAGAGAGTAGAGAGTGATAGAGGAGATCCAACAAGATAGTGGCTGAGTTGTTGAAGATTCAGTTAGAGTAAGCAAAGAACTGGTAAGAGGAGGTACCTTACAGGTAGGAAGGATTGTATTGAGAGGTTAAAAGATTCACTTGTAACTAGACTACTACCTTTGTATTTGAATATAATGTGTTGTGTTCACTAAGTTGTACCTCGGTGCAGGGGTTGTAGCTTGGTGCAGGGGTTGTAACTCCTTTAGGTTGGTTCCCATAAACTAGCAGGGGTTGTAGCTCCTTTGGGTTGTAGCCCATAAATCTATTAGGGGTTAGTGCTCATTGGGTTGGTGCCCTAAATTAGGGGTTGGTGCCCTAAACATTGTAACTAAGATTCATTGTGAGGTTGGATTAGAGTAGTAGACTCTGGCAGCATTGTTCACCAAGGTTTTTCCCATTTTGGGTTTTCTTCGTACATGCTAGTGTTATGTGATGTCCATTTGTGTGTGATTGCATTTTTGATTAGTCTCCCCACTAACCAGTAAGTCTGTATTATGTTAGATCCCATAACCGATACACATAAGCTAGTTAAAGAGAAAAAAGATTGAGAACCATTGATTCACCCCCCTCTTAGTGGTGCATTGTGTCTAACAAGGAGTGGTACTCCTTGGGTTGGTGCCCAAAATGTTGTAACCACATGTTTCATTATGAGGTTGGATTGGAGCAGTAGTCTATAGCAGCATTTCTCACTGAGGCTTTTCCCTTCTTGGGTTTTCCTCATACATCTGGTGTTATGTGATGTCCCTTTCATGTGTGGTTGCATTTGTGTTATCCTCCTATCTAACCGGTATGTCTGCCTTATGTTAGATCTGTTAACCGGTATATACACATAGGATGGAAAAGGGAAAAGATTTGGAAATCACTGATTCACCCCCCTCTCGGTGACATCTTGTGTTCAACACTTGCCTCCATGGAAGGATTGTTGGTTTTGCATTTGCATCAAATGGGTGTCAGGGTCTAGAGTTTGGAGAGGGTTCAACTATCTGGAAAACCCATGTTGATTGTTGTTCATAAAAAATGATTAACCCGAGTTTACCTATAATTGATTCTATGAAATAGCCATTTTCACTCTATAGAACACATCAAGACTTGGACAACATAACATAGGACCCTAATTGATTCTCTTGCACTTCAGGTTCTACTAGGCCTAGGGGGGACACCCTTTTGATGCATTTAATCAAACTCATTTAGCCACATATGACAACATCAATAAAGTAGATAGATCTCACAAGGCTTAACAACTAGGAGGTTACTATGGATGGGCTAAATCCACATTAACATCTCAACTAAGTTGAAGCATAAGATGGATGAAAAATTCCCACAGAACATAAAATAAAAGTAGATATTTTGATTTGATTTTAAATCTCTGAGAAAACCCCAAAATCTGCAAGATCAATGCCTTCTCCAAGGGCAACAGAGTCATACATCAGACTACAAATGAAAACACTCATTGCAAATCCATCTTCATCATGAAATATTCTTGCATTAATGCCTTGCATAAATGCATTACTAAGCTTATCCACAGAAAATATTAGATCTAGAAACATGAACCCTATTTTATTAATGTTTCCTCACAGAGTTTAAAATCTTCCTTGAAGATTACCTACAAACAAGCATTACACTCATAGACACAACTGATCATGACAAATGTGATCCTCCTTAAGAATTAGATTTGAATAAAATGAAGATACATTTCAGAGACAAATTCAGTACGAATTTGTGCATGCCTTACACAAGAACCTGCAACAAATAACACCTATAGCATGAATCATACTCTATGCTATGGAAAAGGACATTGCCCTATACAATTTCGAAGAGAACTCAGAATTGGAAGCCATGAAATCTGGAGCACTTCCTCCAAAATTATGGAACCCTTACAATTGAGAAGAAATGGGAATAAGAAGAGGGAAAAAGATCAGATCTGCATAACACACTGCCAAGTGTCTTCTTTTTTAACTGAAATTCATTTTCTTCCTCCTTCCCGTGTAAACTTATCTCAAAATATCCCATATTTGTTATAACTAACTACATGATTTGATTGCTTATTCCGAGAGCTTTTCGGCAATATATAATACTTGCATATTTGGCCAAAAATTAACCTCTGGGCGAATTAATCTTGAATATGTGCACCATCATTTAAATTTTTGGATTTTTCCTATAGTTGAAACTATGCATTTAACTTTGATTTTTTACCAATATTTGGCCTGATGCCCTGCCAAGTGGCAGCCTGTGATTCACTGATGGGATCCACTGGGTGCCACCTGGGATGACACATCATCTTTATGCCACTTTTCGGCCACCCGGATCGCGTCCGGACTGCTTGCTTGTCGCCACCTAGCCGCCATGTCATGGCCACCTCACTCGTCATGTCAGCGAGACCCGTGAGATGGACCTCCACTGGACCTGCCATGTCACCTTTCGCCATTTCATGAAGGGTAATGGGCGTGCATCTTTGCCTCGCGAAATCATGTGCATCGTTCGATCTTGCTGAACCTGCATGTTCTTTAACTCTTTGTGATGCTTAACTGACGAGCATCTCCACTTTGTGAAATAGCGCACTTCATTGATCTTCAGGGAACTTGCTCACTCTTTAACCTTTTCGCCACTTCGTGATGCTTTTTGTCGTTTCACGATGGTTATTCTTCAAGCATCTTCCCTTCACAAAATAGTGCGCATCGTCGGATCTCCTGCAACCTGCTCACCAGTTAAGTCGCCCTTTCTTTGCAAAAATCACCTATCTTGGGATCTGTGCCTACGTGGGGTCCACCTGGTCACCACTTGGCCTCCTTTGTCACCTCGAGAAGCATGCCCGCACATGTGGTGTCTGCCTTTGCCCGGCCAACACCTTGTGTCAAAAGCCCTTGAGGCTTTGACATTATGAATGAGTGTGTTCTTGCTTTTAAATACCAAATATTTCACTCTCACCACCAATGTGGGATAATACGTTTTAGCTTGAAACTGCATGTTGAAATCTTTTAATGGCACCTTTGGTGTTTTCTTGAAAGTCTATTAAATGCCCTTTGCCAAAGCCACGCATGAGGAGAGGATGTTGGCACTTGCATTGAAATTGACATACTTAAAACTTCTTCAATGCCTCCATTCTCACGTGCTAGGGAAAAGATGGCAAATGTAATGGAGATTTAGTTTTACACTTGCCATTTGCATCAGCTATGTTTTAGATGCCCTTTAGCAGCACCTTTGACCACGTAGGGGGAGAATGGACCTGCCAGATTGCATTTGCTAAGAAGTTTCTGCAGCCTTTCAAAAGCCACTCCACGCAGGAGGGAAAGATTTTGGTTTAATGTCTTCCAATGTATTTGTTTGAAACTTCCTTCAACCTTTTCAACAGCCATGTTGGGGGAGGATGCTGGCATTGCACTTGCTAATTGCATTTGATTTAAAGTTTATTTGTTGCTCAAACTTCAATGGCTCTTCAACACCATGCACCACAGTAAGAGGACTGGTAAAAGTTGTCGAATTTGGAACTACACTTGCTCATCGCACTTGCATTAAAGTTTATTGTCTGGCAATGCACATTTGTTGTCAAAATTCTTTTTAAAAACCTCATCATACCATGCACAATAGAGAATAATAGGCAAAGGAAAAGCATTTCAATATGCCAATTGCATTTGAAATTGTTTTAATGTTGCCACGTAGAGAACATTGGGTTTAAACCTGCCAATAGAATTTGCTGAAAGTGTCTCTGGTTTTTTTTATTTCACTCACCTCACATGGATCAAGGAGGACTGACAAAGGATTATAGAATTTAGTTTACACCTATTACTGCATTTGTTTGATTTTAATTACCCTCCACTAGGTCACACAGGAAGAGGAACTCGCTTTATGCCTGCCAATTTGCATTTGAAATTGTTTTGCTTTGGTTTATTAACTTAAGGTTTATTTCCTTTTCCATATGCCACATGAGGGAGAGCAATACACTTGCCAATCTACATTTACTTAAGAATTTAAATCTGCCCCTTTCAAACATGGCTGCCACATACATTTGTTGGAGTTTCCATTACCTTTTCAATGTTTGTTGCTCTTATTTTTATCCGCAAATGGTGGAAAGAAAGTTCCATATGCATCGCTGGTGCTGTGCTCCAACCTGGTGTTCCTCATTAAATCTATTTAATAGCTCTGGCCTCAAGTGCATTCTCATTCTTGTGTTACTCTCTCCTGGCAAACTTGCAAGTACTCTACTCCAACTATGGATGTCAATATCATTCTGGAATTTCTCAAAGGGCCAAGTCGCCAGTAAAATTAATGCTTCTAATTTGAGTTTCCTCACAACTTCTTCTGAAACTATGTTATTTGTGGATCCTGAATCAATGACCACCTTGCATACCATTCCCATGATCTTGCACTTAATTCTAAACAATGACCTTCTTTAAAAAGGTTCCTCCTTGATTGGCTCCTTTATCAAGACTCTTCTCATCATCAAACTCTCACCATCTTCTGATGTTAAGCTCACTTTATGAGCTTTTTTGTTTGATGCACTTTCTTGCACATAATTCACTTTTCTTTCACCTCCTTGTGATGAAGTGGGTTTCTCTGGACATCTGTAGGCAGGGTGTCCCAACTTCTAACAGTTGTAGCATTTCATGGTAGAGAAGTAGGACCCTCTTCCTAGTCCACTAGATCTACCTCTACCCGAGTTGCTAGATGACCTTCCTCTATAGCTTCTCTTGCTATATGAATCCCTACTTTTCTCAATAAGTTTGGATTCTCCTTGGGACCTTTGATCTACTCTTCCACCAAAACTTCCTCTATGGCCTCTACCATCTCTACCCCTACCTCTTCCTGTGTTGCTTTGCTCTTTCTTTTTCTTAATCTTCTCTTCCACTTTGAGTGCTAGTTGATAACACTTGTGAACTGTTTGTGGACATAGAAAACTCATCTCTTCTTGTATGTTCCATCTCAGTCCATTCAAATACCTTGCTACTTTTATACTCTCATCCTCTACTACCTTGGATCTCATGCATAGTTTTTGAAATTCTTCAGTGTAGCTACTGACATCTAAATCTTTTTGTCTCAAATTTTGTCTTTTCCGATGAAGTTGGATTTCATAGTCTTCAGGAAGATAGGTTTCTCTAATCTTGGATACCATATCTTTCCAGGTGGCTATTGGTTGCTTACCTTCTTTCACCTTTTCCTCTTGGATGACCTTCCACAAAGTTAAGGTTGCCCCTCTCAACCTTGATTTTGCTACTTTAACCTTTTGTGCTTCAGTTATTCCATCACATTCAAAATGGTTTTCTAGGCCTTCAATCCATTCTATGAGAGCATCTGGATCCATCTTTCCACTGAAAAGAGCCACTCCCTATAAGGTTTTACCATTCATGGCTCTCAAAGCCTTCAAGAATGGTTCTTTCTCAAGAACAGGGTCAGGTATGGGAAACTCATCTTCTATTGCCACCATTTTGCCCTTATCTCCAACCTTATCATGAACTTCTTCAATCTTAACATCAATTTCAACTAGTTTTGTTGCTAGCTACTCCAACCTCTCTCTGATTGCTCTATTTTCTTTTTCTTGGTCTTCGACCTTCTTGGCTAATTCAACATTGGTCACCATATTTTATTTTAAGGATTATACTGATCCTAAGTCAATTTGTTTTATCTTTTCACCTGAATCTTACTCAAGCTTTGATACCACTATGATATGGAGATTGAGTGAGAAGTTACTCAATAAGCCTAAATTGGTCTAGTTTGTCAAGTGGACCCAAGGATATGCTTTTCTAATGTATTCAATTCGTGTTTGGCAGCATCAAACTCCAACACCCACACCTCTCCTCAAACAACCACCCTATTGTGTGTTATGCAAATTCCTTATACTAGCTTGTTTCCTCAAAGGTACTCAAAGTTACTCAAACCCTCCAACATAGGTCCACACCCCAAAATGGTTTCTTCACTATCATAATTGGTTTAATTAGGTCCTTTGTGTGTATTTCAACTATTTTAGACAAGTTAGGAAGGTTCATACATCATTTGGACAATCGGGTTCAACTTTTGTGAAAATAGGGCTAAAAGGGCTATTAGCTCATGGAGGGCTAATTGAGTGAAATTTGCTTGCATAGGATGATGATGATCCTAACCATCATAAAAAATGACTTGGATGGTGTAAATAAGGTGTAAACTCAAAGATTTTCTTGGTTTTAGCCCCTGAGAAGTTGGTATGGTGACTATCCATGTTTTTAGGCAAATAAGTAGGGTTTGAGAGGGTTTTATCCATGTAACAAAGGAAGTCAATGCTAAACTACAAAAGAAGCCCCCAAATTCATGTAGTACCTCCCCCACATAATTTGAAACAACTCTTCATCCCTTCCCTACATGACATTATGACAAACACTTGCTACACAAACCATTAATTGGTTGTTTTATGCATTATTACTGCACTTTCAAAGTTAGAATAGCATGGAAACCTTCACCAAGGTATGTGGTAACTTCAAAGAACCTTTTCAATACCTGCCACAAGATTCCAAGGGATGGATATGTACACAAAGCAAGTTTAGACCCCAAAAGTCATTAAATCCCCAAAACTGGGTACTTGCTACCAGCTAGAATTAACACACACTTGCAAGGTGACAAGTACATTGTTTAGAGCTCCACATGCATCCAAAACTTCTTGAAGACTAGTGCAGACCTCTACCTTGAGTTTTCTTACTCAAATTGGTCTTGAGCACAAACAAGTTTGGTCTTACTCACATTGCTAGCCAAATCCATCACCAATTTGCCTAGCATATGCTCAAAAACAATTATTTCTCACAACCCTGGCCAAAATGTGAAATATTTACACTATACATGTGCAACACAAACATTTACACTATACTTCCAAATTCTCAACAAATGAAACTAATAAATCAAATTCCTTGAATGTACATTAAGAAAAATCTCCAGCAAGTATAGTATGGAAAGGAACTATCCAGTACGGACTGTCACAAGGAAATGAGTTTAAAAACCATTAAAAAGTCATAATTCTTGATATTTCCAATTGAGAATGTCTTAAAATACAATTTCCACCCCTATAAAAAGAAGAGGGAGGAATATTTATAGCACCATGAATCAGTTATGAGGTCTTGTATGGACAAGAAGCTGTAGGAGGTTTTCTTTTACAATCTTGTCTTAAAAATGACAACTTTTCCAAATAAGAAAGCAACTTTTGTTGCTCCAAATGACATTTTTGAGAAACCTAACCTATCTATCCCTCCTAGACACTTAGAAATGTTTAAAACCACTCACAAAACATGTTCCAAAACTTTCCCAACCATTTCTTGGCCTATAAGGCAATTTCTCACTTTTTAGCCCTTTTTGGCCTAGAAGCACAAAATTGACAATTCAAGCCCTAAGAAGCAAAATTTAATCTCTCAAGCACAAAATGAGATCAAACACTTATTAAATGACTAAACACAACCTATGACAAAATTTCAAAACCAATAAGACACTTAAACATGAAAAATTACCAAAAATGGAGAGTATAAGTAAAACTAGGTGCTCCTGCTTTTACACTTGAAGAGTGACATCCGACTTGCATTTGAAGAGAAAGAAAGACAATGAAAGTGATGTGAAAAAATTGAGACTAGGTTTGCATAAAGGTTTTAATTTCAATTCCTATTTACACTTTCATTGATTGTCATTAAGGTTAATCTGTTTTAATTAAGCTTTCGTGGTAGCTTAGATTCAAATTTTGATTGCCCTTTTTCTGATGACAGTTATATGTATTGTTACTTCTTTACTTTTCAAAAAAAAAATTTATCTCTATGATGTATAGTTAGGTTGTTAGTTGGCTTAATTATCTAGGGTTTTCTTGGTAGGCATTTGATGCAGGAGCACCAGTCTAGTTCTTACTAGTTAGGCAGATATCAGTGGAATTGGTTAAGAGTGTGGCATTTCTTCTGGTTTGAGTGTTTAGCATTGTAGTTTTGAGTTTGTTCCCTTGTGTTCATGATCTTTGTCATGTTAGATTTTTATAGTATTTGACTTTGTTTCCGATATTGGCCCAGTTGATATGTTCTTACCAGTTAGTCTGGTAGTATTTGGCTTTGTTGCAGTTAATCTCTGTGACTAGCGGATCATTAAAGGTGTTTCTTTAGGCCTTGGCCAGTATTCCTGGAGGTCTGCGCATCATTCTATGTTTCTGGGATTGTTCTTAGTGATTTGATCCGACATGTTACCGTTGCACATTTAATGAATTGGTTGGTCTTTGGGCCGACTTAATTGAGCTATAATTATTTGCGGACGGTATAAACGGAAGCCTATGAATCATTTGAGGAGATAAAAGACAGAAGGTAAAGAAAGAAGAGATCAAGCAAAGTTGTAGATACCAGTTGGATTCTGGTCTGGTAGGACCGAAGTTGGTGGGGCTGAGGTCTGGATCAGTGCAGAGGAGTGGAAGTTGTTACCGGTTGATGATTTCTTGAGAGGATGATCTACAAATCATAGATCTACATTGTAAGAGTTGGTTTGTAATCCTGGGCTACAGTCCAGCATGTGGCATGTATAATTATTCAGATTGTAATAAGATTTATTCAAGTTATTTACTGGTTATGTGTTATGTTATGTTACTGGTTATTCTTTCTATGGTTTCTAGCATCTTGTTACCGATTACTGGTATGTTGTGCATGATTTATGTGTTAAGTTGCAAGGTTGGGTTGTCCTTCATTGGATCTCCCTGCCTTGACTACGTCAAATGGTATCAAAGATGGTTTGTGAACCTATTGTTGGACAACGTGTTGTTTGTGCACTGGTTAGTTGGAGAGAAAATTGAGGCAACTTGTGGACTTGTTCAGATCGTCAAACATGAGGTAGAGAAAGGTTTGTAGGTAGACCATCGATCCTAGAGCTTGAGCTTGAGGCATTTAGTGAGTGGAGACTTGAACAGATCACCGATCGAGACAACCTACACTTTGGACTAATAGATCACCAGGGAGAGAGGCAGCTGAAAGTTGTAGTCAGATTGCTGAAACCCCTAAGGCAGTTGCAAGTACCTACTGACTGGTCGTTGAACCAGATCAAGTGATGGGACTCACTTTTAAATTAACCCCGAGAGTTTGATGCAAGAGCACCAGTCTAGTTATTACCAGTTGGGCAGTTTTCAATAGAATTTCTTGAGAGCGTGGCATTTCTTTTGGTTTGAGTGTTTAGCATTGTAGTTTTGGGTTTGTTCTCTTGTGTTCATGATCTTTGTCATGTTTGAGTTTCATAGTATTTTTCTTTGTTTCCAGTGAGATGTGGATTCTGGTATTGGCTCGGTCGATATGTTCTTACTGGTTAGTCTATGATAGATTCAATGATAGTCCCACAGACACTGAAAGGGGGTGGGGGGGGTGGATCAGTGTCTAACCGGTTAATTGAATATTTAAACTTATTTATAACTTTTCAACCCAAAATAGTGTACCGGTAAATAAGAATAAATGCAGTAAACAGAAATAACAGAGACAACATAGAAACACACCATAACACAAGATATTTTAATGAGGAAACCCGGTGTGGGAAAAAACTTGGTGGGATTTGTGACCCACAATATTTATTCACTAGCCAATGAATAAATACTACTTACAGTAAAGGGGCATGCATGTGCAAGAGGCCAACAGCCTAGACCTCGCTGCTCAATGAAGAGTTTCACTGACTACAAAATGGATAATTAAATCCAATACAATGTACTACTCAAAATGACATCTCTAATGCCAAGTTCAGTACCGGTTTAAGCTTAGATAGATACCATAGCCAAAAACCTTTGCTGCCACTAAAACAATTATCTTCTACCATACATTCCTATCTTTCTTCTATTATCTATCTATATCAAAATGATCTATAAGATCTCATACATATATGAGTCTTTACAATATATTATGTCGGCTTACAAAAGATAATTATATAACAATAAACAAAAGTTCATCCCATGTCGGCCTTAGTGACGGTATTCTTTGTTGCCGATGTAATCTGAATGTCGGTGTAAGCGCCTACTGGTGTATGATATATGTGATGTCGGGCATGTAAAAACCTATTGCCAGTTGGTTGCTAGTTAGTTGCCATCAATGAAAACATTAACTATTCTCATTAGAATGTAGAATGCCAACAATTTGGCAGTGTTGAGCGAAGATGATTTTGAGTTGCGGTTGATCTCTGTGATTTGTGTATCGTTAGAGGTTTTTCTTTTGGCCTTGAGTGGTATTCCCAGAGGTTTATGCATTGTTTTATGTTTTTGGGTATTGTTATTAGTGATTTGAGTGGACATGTTACCATTGGACATTTCATGAACCGGTTGGTCTTTGGGCCAGCTTGATTGAGTTGTAGTTATTTGCAGACAGTATAAATGGAAGCTTGTGAATCATTTGAGGAGATAGAAGACAGAAGTTGGAGAAAGAAGAGATAGAGAAAAGATGTAGATATCGGTTGGATTCTGGTCCAATAGGACTGAAGTCAGTAAGGTTGAGGTTTGGATCAGTGCAGGACAGTGGAAGTTGTTACCGGTTGATGATTTGTTGAGAGGATGATCTACAGATCATAGATCTACTTTTTAAGAGTTGTTTTGTAATCATGGGCTATAGTCCAGCATGTGGCATGTATAATTCTTTAGATTGTAATAAGATTTATTCAAGTTATTTATTGGTTATGTGTTTTGTTATGTTACCAGTTGTTATTTCTACAATTTCTAGCATCTTGTTACCGGTTATCGATATGTTGTGCATGATTTATGTGTTAAGTTGTAAGGTTGGGTTGTCCTTCATGGATCTCCCTGCCTTGACTGCGTCAATATTACAAAAACCATGGTGAGAATATAACTCACATTATAAATAACAATGTTTACAAATTTTTTAGGCTTATAGCCAAGGAGCACGAACACCTAAAGGACTTGTAAAACTAAGGTGCACTACCTTAGGCAAGATAAAAAGGACTTGTGCAGATGAAGAACACTTCTTCGAGACAAGATACAAACTATTTCCAAAGGACCCACTATCAATAAACAACAAATGAAATAGTTGAACTAAAATTTAGAAGGATTCTCCTAATCATGAAATTGTCCTTGAATAGTAATCACGTGACTAATAACATGGAAAACATCTCTAATTGTGAGATTTTACCAAGATCAAGAGCTCGATGAAAGGTACAAAATAGAGACAAAATATAGGACAAGAATAAACTATATTCTCATCAATAGATAAATTATCAATTGTTGTTCATACAATGAATATGAGCCTACATATATAGGCAAGGCAATATGGATATGTGAGCACACAAACATGACATGTGGCTCAATAAGAAACAAGGGTAGGTAGGAAAGAGGTGTGGTAGGTAGGAGAAACAATTTAATATTCCACATGAGGTGGATCACCCACCGAAGGTGGAATTATCACTCCACAATAAGTGGATATGATAGAGTAGTAACAAGATCAACACCATAAAAGGTGGAAATTCTCCTACACACACTATCCCAATGTGGCACAAACACCCAAGTGTCTCATACCCAAACTACTATGAAATGCATTTCCTAAGTAAACTTAAGTAAGGTGTAATAATATCCATGATGAATAATTATTTACACCAACACCCCCCTTAAGTGCAACTTAGGGGAATGCACTTAAGTCTATAATGGAACTAAGCAATGCAAGATGGGTCCCAGCTACAAGGTCATGTTAGGTACCCATGTGCAAATGCAAATGCATGTGCAAACCAATGCAATGAAATCTCTCACAAAGCAGGGAAAGAGAGAAAAAAGCAATGGGAAAAAATCCTCCCCCAAAAGAGAGATGAAAGATATACAAGAAAACTCTCATAGAAGTATGTCAGGAACAAAAACCCAGGTGAGGAAAAAGTCCCCCCCATATGAGAGAAGAAGAGAAGCTAGGAAGCCCCCCCTCAATTTAGAATCTACACCAATGATAGAAGCTCGATGATGTATGAAGAAACTTCTCCATGAACGTCGAACAACATTCCTCCCCTTAGGAGGAAACAAAACCAAAGGTGTATCCATGAAATATCCCCAATCATGAAGGGAAGATGTATGAAAAAACTCATGATGAATGAAGTCTCTAAAAACTACTCAAGTGTCCCCATGTCGAAGATGAAAGATACCCCCTCCAAACGTGGTAAACTGCTCCACACTGTTGAAAAAGGCACTCCAAGATCTAGTGGAGAAGAAAGTGGAACAAGTCCCAAAGACTCACATGTCTCCTCTAAACATAAAGAGACCTCCTCCAACTGTTGTACATAAGAATCCATCATATCAACCTCGAAAGAATGATCATGTAGAGAATGAACAAGAGGGTCGGAGTGTTCTCTTGCAACAATCTAAGAAGGACCATCTTCATGAAAGAGAAGATGAATATCATCAATGATGTCTCCCAAATCTGCAATGCAGGATTCCACAAACAAACTTGCAATGTTTGTCAAGTAATCATCCCATGAAACTGAAGCTCGAAGACAAAATATATCACACTATCTACATCATCAAGTGTAATAGGTGATGTGATATCAATAGGAGGAGATGAAAGACAAGGCTCAAGAACGGGGTCACATGTGAGAATCCCCAAATTCAAGTACCCAAAGTTCTCAAAATCTGAATCATCACAAGAAGTGTGATCATCATGTGTAGAATTATCATATATGAAATTATCATCATCAACAAAATCTAAAAAGGAGTATAACCAAGATGCATGATCAACCACCCAAGTCGCAATGATAGCTCTAGTCTCCAAATCTTTAATGAAAACTGACTCAGATGTGAACTCCACAATTCTCTTAGTTGCCCCATGTGTGATTTGATAGATGGAAAGGATATTGTTTGTCAAATGGGGTACACACAACACATCATTGAAGGAGTTATCCCCAATGGAAATAGTTCCTTTCCCAATCACATCCATGTATGTATGATTGCCCATCAAAATCTGTGGCATGGTGCAAAGCTCAAATGTAGAGAACATAGACTATGAAGATGCCATATAATGAGAAGCCCTTGAATCTAGAAGTCATCTCCCTGAATCATGACTTGTAGTAGAACACATAGCTTTTCCTTTTCTTGTCCCAAAAGAGTGAATCTTCCCACTTGTAGAAGCCATGAATGCTTGCCCTTTTCCTTTTGAATGTGTGGATGTGGAAGTTGATGAATCCTCCTTGTAGGCATTAGGAAAATCAATGTTATGCTTTTTGAGGATGTGTGTGAGCTCATCAATCTTCTTAGAATGGCAACGACGCTCCTCATGACCAAACTTTTTACAATAGGCACAAGTAGGTCTCTCCCTCTTTGGTGAATTGTCCCTCTTGGAAGAGGATGAATCTCTTTGTTGAGGAGAAGGTGGTGCTATGTCATTAGGATTTGATTGCCATTTCTTCTTGTTTGAGTTGTCCTTTCCTTGATTTCCTTTGTTCCCTTGATTTGCCACTAATGCTTGAGACTTAGAAGTCTTAAGAATGCCCATGCTTATCAACTTAGTTTGTTCCATCATCAAGATTTTGATGAAAGCATCAAATATAGGCATTGTGTAGCTTGAACCCATTGTCATCCTATGGGTTTGGAAACTAGAAACAAATGCTACATATTCTTGTGGAATTTTGCCCATCAAATTAAAGATCAATTGAGTATCCTTCTTATCAATGCCACAATCCTTGAGTTGTGCCCTCAACTCTTTTGCCTTAGTGACATAATCTTGTATAGTATAAAAGTTCTTGGGATATAACATGGTGAAATCAATATCAATCTAATATCCCCCAATCTCATCAACTTGACCATACAAGTCTTGAAACTTATGCCAAGCATCCTTGATTAGTGTACATTTTTCAATATGAACAATGAGATCCTTTGATACATACTCTCTTAAGGTACCAATTGCTATGATATTTTTAGTGAGCCAATTCAAGTGACCAACAAGATCAGACTTAGGATCAATGGGAGCAACAATAGTTCCATCATTATAATGAGTTAGTCATTTTTCCATTAGTTTACTCCATCCATCAATTTTCCAAGTAGCATAAATATGAGGAGTTAAGAGAGGAAACTTAGGAGAACCCATAGAAGCAAAATCAAAAGAACACAAGAGCACAAAAGCATAAGAGACACCCCCCCCAAATTAAATAAATCAAAGTACCCCCCCCCACCCACCAAAAAAAATAAAAATGATGATTTTGGCACTTTATATGTAGTGTTAGTTCTGATACTAAATGTAAAGTACAGATGCCAATAGCTGACAAGATGAGGGGGGGGGGGGGGGGGTGAATCATACAAACTTAAACTTCCATAAAATCAACAGATTCAACCTCGGTAACTTATACTTCAGCAACTTAACCGAAAACTGCTAAACATGCAAACTCAAAAGCATATAAACATCATAAACCTCATAACACCAAATTTAACGTGGAAACCCAAATAGGGAAAAACCACTGTGGGATTTCGGACCCACTAAGAAATATACTCTTCTAGAGTATGCTCGGTTAAAAACAAATCTTGTTAAAGATTACAAACACATTGCTAGATGTGACCCGGTTAAGGGATTTCCCTCAGATCTGTTAGGATCTTCACTTTGTTAGAAGTGACCTTGTCAAAGGATTTCAAACACTCATTTAGAATGTTAAATTGCTAGAGGGTTTACAAATAAGACTATTAAGTCCACTCGGTTAAGAGATTTTTTGTCACTTACAAAATAACAGTAATAAAAATCCATCTGCAACTTCACATCTAAAATGCTAAAGCAGATTCTTATTTGCTCAAAACAATCTAGTCATAGGACTTATCTCGTCCCTCTACTGGGCTCTCTACTCTATTATTCAATAGCTCTTCAAACTTCTGTGCTCGGTAATCACTATGTAGCATCTCTATGCATACACTTGCCCACATACATTGTTTATTAACAATTCCTTATGTATAAACAATTGCTAACTGCTAAATCTCCTTGATCACATTTCCCATGATCAATCTTAGCCATTAGATCTTCAAACTTGACCAGGTTCAATGTATCCTTTCGATCTGAAAACTTTTTACCTTACCTAGGGACTTGCATTCCCTTCTTGGAACTTGTATAAGGTTATTGCGGTTCAATCTACACCGTAGATTCTCCTCCCGATTTTCCTTTGCCATAGATCCTTAACAAACTTCATGCATGACATACCAATCATTTATACATCTCCAGCTAATCATTGTCTTTCATTAAATAATGCTTTTATCCATCCAATGCGCACTGTCATAACTCGGTTGCAACTCGGTAAATACTAAACTTTACTCAGTAGATATTTCACCTTCATTAACCAATATCGATAACCTTAGGTTTTATCGACTAGGTTCCTTAGGGTTTACCGACTAGGTTCTTTGCTTGGTGACATAGTATAGTATTAACCTTACAATCAACAACATATGTAGGATATCAAATTAATCTAAACATCATGATCTCATCATTGTCTGACTCGATAATAGTTGCCCATTGAATAAATTATTCCTCCTCTTTATTCATCACATTCTTTCTGTGTCTTTTACCGACATCTTAATTCTCTTCTAATCAATCTTCTCAAGATATGGCAACATCATCCTGAATCAGGCAATCAATTTCTTGACATCAATGACAAAATAATGTTATAAAGATAGTTATCATCCTTCTTCAGTTATATCAATAATCTTCAACAACCTTCTCAATATCCTTATTGAATATCAACAATCTCCTAATATTGAAATGCCAACAATCTTTCTGACTGTAATGCCAACAATCTCCCCCTTTGGCATTGATGGCAAAACCAACAATTAAATGGTAATACCAACAAGATATTCAAATTGATTCGGATTCAGATTGTTGTTAGACTTCTCCTATTATCCTTGATCTGTTGTCTTCTGAAGTCTTCTCCATTTTTCCATCATTCAAGGCTTTACCATTCAGTCAACCATTTATAGTCTTCCCCCCCTTTAACAACAACGCCAAATGTAAAAGAACTAAATCATGATTTCTTCCTCTATAAAGTGATTTGCCTTACTGTGTAACATCTCAATCTCGGTCAGATCAACTTGTCTCTATTCACTTTTTCCTGCACACCTTCAGAAAACCTTCTAAAGTGCATAAATCAACATCAATCCACACATAATATTCTATAGATTCATCGAATTGATGCTTTCACCGAACTCGATCAATGAGTAGAAGATAGGGGTAGGACCCCTAACTTGCTTCTGAGATACTCAAAAGTGTCCCTTGGCAGTGGCTTTGTCAAGATGTCTGCTAATTGCTCCTTTGAACTAATATATTCCAGCACAACTTTCTTCTCTTGAACTTCTTCTCTTAGATAGTGATACTTTATAGATATATGCTTTGTCTTAGAGTGCATTATTGGATTCTTTGAAATGTTAGTGGCACTAGTATTGTCACAGAATATAGTTACGGGCTCGGTAACTTTCTCATTTATACCTTAAAACAATTGTTTGATCCATGCTATATTGGTACAATTCAATGTTGCAGCAACATATTCAGCTTTTGTTGTAGACTGAGAAATACATCCTTGTTTCTTGCTAAGCCAACTCACTAGTCTTTCTCCCAAAAAGAAAGCTCCACCACTTGTGCTTTTCCTGTCATCTATGTTGCCTGCCCAATCAACATCAATATAAACTTTTAAATCAAAATTACTCCTTTTTTCATATACTAAGCCATAATCTTCAATGCCTCTTAGGTATCTGAAAATTCTCTTGATTGCTATCATATGGGTTTCCTTGGGATCTGCAGAGAATCTTGCTACAATACCTACTACATGTGCTATATCCGGTCTTCTATGCACAACATATTGCAATTTTCCAATCATAGATCGGTAAAGTGTCTCATCAACAGATGCAGATTCATCATTCTTTGATAATTTATAGTTAGTAGTCATAGGAGTACTTACTGGTTTAGAATCCTCCATTCCAAATTTCTTCAAGATTTCCTTTATGTACTTGGATTGAGTAATGAAAATCTCATCTTTCCTTTACAGTATTTGTAAACCTATAAAATACTTTATCTCACCAATTAGTGACATCTCAAATTCTTTGCTCATTTCATTTCCAAAGTTCTTGCATAAGGAGTCATTACCACAAAATATAATGTCATCAACAAATATAGCTGAGATCAGTATTCCATTGTCCTCATCTTTCTTCATGTACATATTGTTGTTTTCACTTGTCCTTATAAAACCAATCTTGATTAAATAAGAGTGCAGTCTCTCATACCATGCTCTAGGTGCGTGTTTCGGACCATATAAGGCTTTGTTTAGTTTGCATACATGATCTTTACTTTTGTCTTCAACAAATCCTTCAGGTTGTTCAATGAAAACTTCTTCTTCTAGTATAACATTCAAATATGCAGATTTAAAATCCATTTGATATACCTTGAAATTTTGAAAGTAGCATATGCCAACAATGTTCTTACTCCCTCAAGTCTAGCCACAGGTGCAAAAGTCTCACCATAATCTATTCCTTCTTCTTGAGCATAACCTTTGCAAACTAGTCTTGCTTTGTTGCGAATGACCTCACCTTTTTCATTTAGCTTGTTTCTGAAAATCCACTTAGTACCGATTACATTTTTGTCCTTTGCTCTTGGGATCAGTGTCCATGTGTCATTCTTCTTGATTTGATCAATCTCTTATGTCATAGCATTTACCCAACCTTCACTGTTAAATGCCTCTTTTACTATTCTCGGTTCAAATTCAGAAATCAGACATGTGTTTTGTCTCAGTTTGTTTCTTGTCATCACTGGATCATCTTTATCTCCTATAATCTAACTTCATGCATGATGTCTTCTGACATATTTGGCTAATATAGGCTCAATAGGTTTTGTATGATCTTCTTCATCACTCGGTAACTGGACATTATCTTCATTTTCTTCAACAGCTTTCTCAGTAGGACTTCTTGGTTGAACATAAACAAATTCTTCATAATCTTCTGGTTCTTTGGAATTTCCTTCATCATTTCTTTCTACAAATTCATCAATTTTCACATTTGCACTTTCCACTATTTTTTTAGATGATTTGATTAGACATTTAAATGCTTTACTTCTAGAAGAATAACCCAAAAATGTTCCTTCTTCACTTTTCTGATCAAACTTTCTATTTCTGTCATCTTTGTGAACATAGCATCTACTTCCAAAGATTTTAAAGTAACTTACATTAGGTTTCTTGTCATACCAGATCTCATATGGTGTCTTCATAGTTCCTTTCTTCAGTTGAACTCGGTTCAGGGTGTAAACCGCAGTGTTGATTGCTTCTCTCCAAAATGTTTGAGGTACCCTCTCTTCTATCATCAGGATTCTTGCACAATCCACAATTGATCTGTTTCTTCTCTCGGCTATCCCATTTTGCTAAGGTGTTCTCGGTGTAGATACTTGCCTCTTTATACCATGATCATTGCAGAATATGTTAAATTCATCAGAAGTGAATTCTCTTCCTCTATCAGATCTAAGACATTTCAGTTGTCTTTCTGTTTCATTTTCAACTCTTGCCTTGCACCATTTAAACATTTGAAACGCTTCTAATTTTTCTTTTAAAAACATGACTGACATCATCCTTGAGTAATCATCCACAAATAATATGAAATATTTATCACCATAATAACTTTGAACTTTCATAGGACCACAAAGATCAGTGTGTACTAGATCTAAAATTCCTTTAGAAATGTAGGACTTACTTGTAAAGCTTGATCTTGTCATCTTACCCATCTGCCATCCTCGACACATAGCATTCTCAGGTTTTTCAAGACTCGGTAGACCTCTTACTCGATTCTTATTACTTATTTTGATTAGATTATCAAAATTTACATGACCAAACCTTTTATGCCATAACCAGGTATCATCCATCTTTGCATAAAAACACTTGTTTCGAGTTGAGTCAAGATGAAATGTATTACCTTTTGTTTGTGTCCCAATAGCAGCTAACTTTCCATGCTTGTCATGAACTTTGACAATTCCTTTCTGAAATTCTATTCGGTATCCTGTATTGTTTAGCTATGCTACACTCAACAAATTGTATTTCAAACCTTCAACCCAGTATACATCATCACATTTAGCATTGTCAAGAAGTGTTATAGATCATTTACATTTTACCAGACATGGTGCATCATTACCAAATCTTACATAGCCTCCATCATAGTCTTCTAATTTAACAAACTTGTGTTTATCACCTGTCATATGATGTGAGCATCCACTATCTATGTTCCAAGAATCATTATTATTTATGTGAGATATTAGAGCTTTTTCTTCATACCTTTCTTCATCAAATCCATCTTTAATAGCCACATAAACAACTTCCTCAGTATCAGTTTCATCAGATTTGTCATCGTTGGATTCCTCATCTGCTACTAGACATGTCTTTCTATCTCTCCTTCTGAAGTCTTGGTGTCCTCTATATTGGTTATCTTTCTACCTGTTATCTCGGTATTCTCTCTTTTCACTAGATTCTTTGTCAGGGTAGTTAGAAGCCATATGTCCTATTTTATCACAATTGAAACATTTTAAAGGTAGCTTTCCTTTATACTTACCTTTTCCTCTCGGTAACCTTCTGGCTAATGCTTCAAATTCTTCTTGCTTCTTAATTTCCTCATACAGTTTGTGCACTTTTTCCATGTTCTTGCAAAATCTTTCACTTGCTCCACTGTGATCCCCTTCAGAGTACTTACTCATTCTATCATTGTAATCATCAGATTCGCCAATATGAAAAGAACTGAATGTAGATTCTACTTTATTTACCGAAGACCCACTGTTATCAAAATTACTTAACTCAAATGCATGTAGCTTACCAATAGTAGCATCCAAAGAAACTGGCATGTTAGGTACAGACCTCAATTCATTGATTGCAGAGACTCGAATAGCATAAGTTGGTAGAAGGGTTCTCAACAACTTACTTGTTATATCCTTTTCTTCAACAGTTCCACCTGCTCCTTTAATTTGATTGACAATCTCCTTTAGTTTTATACTGTATTGGGTTATGTTCTCACCTTCATTCATCCTCATGGATTCAAGTTGTCCTCTTAGACTATCTACTTTTTCTCTTTGAACATGTTCATCACCTCCATACACAGATATGAGCTTAGTCCACATTGCTTTTGCATCATTACAGCCTTCTAGATCATTAAACTCTAAGTCGGTCAATGCTGATGTTATTTCAATCATAGCTTGAATATGTTCTTACTTTGCCTTAATCTCTTCCAAGGTCATAGGGTTGGTGCTTAGTGCAATGTAATCATTCTCTAGATAATATGTTGCATATTCTCCAATTCCTGATAAATGCAGCCTCATCCTTTTCTGCAATGTGGAGAAACTTGACTTGTTCAGCTTTGGTGCATCCCTTTTATACATCTTCGGATCTTTGCCTCAAGTACCTTTAAACTTTTTCTTCTGGAGTCCAAAGCTCTGATACCAATTGTTAGTTCTGATACTAAATGTAAAGTACAGATGCCAATAGCTGATAAGATGAGAGGAATGGGTGAATCATACAAACTTAAACTTCCATAAAATCAACAGATTCAACCTCGGTAACTTATACTTCAGCAACTTAATCAAAAACTGCTAAACATGCAAACTTATGAACACAATCATAATAACACTCATAACACCAGATTTAATGTGGAAACCCAAATAGGGAAAAACCACTGTGGGATTTCGGACCCACTAAGAAATATACTCTTCTAGAGTTGCTCGGTTAAAAGCAAATCCTATTAAAGATTACAAACACATTGCTAGATGTGACCCGGTTAAGGGATTTCCCTCAGATCTGTTAGGATCTTCACTTTGATGAATACTAAGAGGGGGGGGTGAATTAGTATGCCAAAAATTACTACACTAAAGCACTTACATAGTCTAAAGGTAAACTAGTAAAGCAGTCTAATAGTCAAACCGGTTACAACACATGCAAACCAAAATGCGAATAAAGCATTCACCCACAAAAGCAATACAACCATAACACAAGATATTTGACGTGGAAACCCAACTGGGAAAAACCACGGCGAGATGGAACTCACAAGTCACTATCTGCAGAATAGAAACCAGACTGGTTAAGGTCTTACAATGTTCTTCACCAGAACAGATCCTGTTAGGAATCTCAATCTCTTTTAGGAGATAAGTCCGATTAAAGACTACCTTGTTAGAGGATTTTAGATTCACATGTGTGAACCACCTTGTTAGAGGATTTTACAAAGGCTTTGAGGCCTACCCAGTTAAGGGCTACAAACTTGTCAAAGATGTGAGTAATCAACAAGTGTTTGATCTATCTAATAGCACAAACTGCTTGGTTAGATCCAGTATTGCTCACAGCTAATGCATTCCAGCATTACTTTAGTCTTCTCTCTCTCTCTCTCTCACAGTTACAACTTGATCTTCTCAGATAAGATCATTCTCAACTTCCACCTTAAACCCTAGCACGACATTAACCCTTTCAGCAGCAACTTAAAACCCTACACATGATGTCCTTTTAAAGGAATTTGATTTCATGTCGGTCCAATAGGATTACATTACAATTTCCTATGTTCAATGAATCTAGACATACTTAGTAACATGACACAAAAAGCACCGTCAATGTGTTGGCACTGTCAAACAATCGGTGGATTGGTAACTCATCACAAAATGTCGGTTGGTAACTCTTCACAGAGTATTACCGGTTCATACAAAATATCGGTTGTCGGTTGGACAAAAAAATGAATACCGGTAAGAATGTGTTGTGTCGCTTTGCTCCCTCGTACCCCTTGTGATCTACGAACCACTTGGGGTCGACATGCCGCTTCAAACCGGGAAACACATTCTATAAAATCACTAGTCTAAAGACTAGTATACAACATACCAGTTGGAACAAATACCAGTTGAGCATGAGCTCATACATATAAAGGGGATCTCAATACAAGTGTGTGTCCATCAATGACAATCACAACATAAACAACAAAAATACCAACAATCTCCCCCTTTGGCATTGATGGCAACACTTAGGAAAATAAAATTTTGACATCTAAGTGTTTTACAACAAAAACTTGCCATTAACAAAATTTCTCCCCCTAAGCATATACACTATCCCTTAATCAACACAGTGTATAGAAATTTTGCATACAGAGCATAATCATCAGAGCATATAGCATATATCACAGCAAATATCAAAATTTCAAAACAGATACTTCTCTCCCTGTGTCAGAAGATCAAAATTTTAAAACCAAAAACCAGATATGCTTCTCCCCCTTTGCCAACAATGACAAAGTATTGTTGAAAAACCCTGTTTCCATGTATATATAAAAAGTTTATGACAATAATGAATAATACTTGTCAAAAACAATTTTATAGTCCTGCAAAAATTGTTTCATGGATAGGGACCAGGACTCAAGTAGGGAGGTTGCCACTTCCTTCTCTGTCTGCATCTAGGATACCTGTTCCTCCATGGCATCTACTGTGCTCAGTTCCTATGTGACTGTCAGGGCATCCAGGTTCAGATAACACTTCTAAAGAATTTGCAATCATGGAAGTAATACCAGTCGAAGCTCCTGCAAATCCCTAGACCGTGTGCTGATCTCTTGCTCCATCTTGATTGACTAGACCTAGAACCGGTGAATGGTTTGCCCATATGCTGCAAAGGAATCATAAGGAGTCTTGAATGTGCTTAAGTAGGACTGTAAGTCTGTTTGAAGTTGTTGCTTCTTGGCTAGCACATCATCACAAAATAGATGAGGTTGACAGATTTTGCTGAGTAGCAAGTTTCCCTCATCCAAGGCATTCCTTATGTCCTTTTGATCTTTCAGCAGTTCAGTCCTAAGCTCATTCAACTTCTTCACTAGAGCAACATTAAGAGCCTTTTGGTGCTCTTTCTTTACATTGGCCTCTACTGCTTCTTCCAAACTCTGCACCTGATCATCCACTATAGTACATAGAAGTTTGAGTTGTGCTAGTGATGATTCAGTGTTATGAAGATTGGTACCGGGGATTAAACCAGTAAGTGTGTCTGCAGCTGCCTGAATAATATCTTGTTCCCTTTTCCTGTGAATGCCTTCAAGGCACTCTTGGGCAACCTTGATGCTCTGCATAAGCTTAGACTCACTTGCAGATTGGAGGTCAATAGGACTCAAGATAGCAACCGGTTGCCTTAGGAGTCTCGATCTATGTGCTCTTCATCGCTTCGATTGTCTTGTCTGCTTCTTCCTTCTTTTTCCTCTCCTTCTCTTCCTTCTCTTTCTCTTCTCTTCCTCTTCCATCTTCTTCTTGTCTTCTTTTTCTTTCTTCTTCTGCTCTGCTTCTACCTTCTTCTTTGCTTCCTCTCCCTTCTTCTTCCTTCTTCTTTTGTTCTTCCTCTTCCTTCTTCTTCTTCTCTTCAGCTTCCTTCTTCTTCTGTTCTTCCTCTTCCTTCTTTTTCTTCTCTTCTTCTTCCTTCTTCTTCTTCTCTTTTTCCTATCATCTTCTTGCTTCTTCTTTTCTTCATCTTTTCATTTCTCCTCTTCCTCCTATCTCTTCTCTTCCTCTTTCTTTTGTTTCTCATCTTCACCCCTCTTCTTTTTCTCTTCATGTTCCTTTGTCGCTTGTTGTGTGTCCTCAGCTTGTTCACCACTCTGATCGGCTTGTTGCCCCTATTTAGTTCCCTCAGAAGGTATGTCCTGAGTGACATCTTCTATATCCAAGGCATCGACATCGATAGTGTCGATTGGTTCTCCACCAGGTTACCTTCCTCATCAAAAACCTCATCCGGTTTGGAAATAACCGGTTCCTTTTCCGCTTGGAGGTTGGCCATTCGTGCTTTGCGAGAGCTGATAGCATGAGCCATATACTGATGTGTATCTTTTTCAACATCATCAACTCTCCCCTCCAACAACCAGAGTCTTCTTCTCCTTGTGAAGAAGAGACCTTTATTTTGATCCAGGGCATCAAATAATTCTGAATTTGAGAGTTTGGGGAAGTACTGTGCAAAGACTTTCTCCCTAATATCTTGTTCCTTTTCAATGGAAATGGGCCATTTATTATCTAATGCTTTAAATAATGAGTCTGGTGTCTGAGATTTAATCTCTGATGGTGACTGGTCATTTTTACATAAATAAAGAATGATTTCCTGTAGTACTTCATCTTTTTCCTCACTATTAAATTCATCATAATAATCTATTAAATCATGAAGTAACTTTCCCCTAATATTTTGTACTGTTCTTTGACAATGTGTCAAAGGTTTGTATGAGGAGATGTCTATATTTACCGGTGCGGATGTTACTGGTTCATTCTTCTTCATCTTCTTTGTCTGTCTTGCCTTCTTTGGCTGTTCATTAGACTCGATTTCTTTGGAGTCTGGTTCATTTGCCTTAGTCTTCCTCTTTCTTTTGAAGACTTTTGCCAGTGTTACCTCTGGTTTCTTCTTTGCCGGTGACCGCTTGGTCACTCTTGGAGTTGCAGTGGTAGCCGATGCCGATGCTGTAGGCACTGCCTTAGCTTTCTTAGCTGCCGGTTTTTTTCCCTTCTTCACTGATGGTTCTTCAACCGGTGCAATCCTCTCCAAGTAGGTTCCAGTCCTCTTAGCCTTTGGATCAAGAGGCGAGGCAATAAGGGTTGAGGCATACCCTTCCAACATGTCAAACATAACTTCATAGCCCATAGGCTCCACTTCCTCCATTCTAGGCTCAACAGCCTCCATTAAACATTTGTCCACCTGAATAGTGAAACAGAGTCATCTTTGTATTTCTTCACTATGTCACCTGAGATTCTTACCCTTTGACTCATCTTTCTTCTGAACTCATCAAAATATTTGTTCAGTACCTCAAGGTAGCCGGTTCCAATGGCTTGTACACTTTCCTTTATCTGCTTGGTTACCGGTTGGTCAGGGGACCACTGGACATCTCCTACACCCAGAAAATAGCCTTGAAAATAAAAGAACAACCCTACCAGTAGTTGTCCAAACTTAAACCTTAGTGAGTTGTCCTATTTGATTGCCTTAAGATTTAATAGGAGTTGCCTCTGCATACCAGTGCATAAGTCGAAAGCTGCATCCTCTTTTATCATTCAGTAAGCGGCATTTACCGCTGCAGCAGATACAGAATTAATCCTGCTAGCTGAAAACATTCTATATCCTATTACCATGCAGGCATATTTCACCAGATCATCCTTGATAGGATTGATTGTCATACCCTGTGAATCACTTGTTGAACCAGTGAGCTTGGTCATTTCCGTTTTGCTCGCTTTTCTCAGGGCTGGCACTTCCCCTATGTTGCAAAAACCGGTGATTGCATGAATTGCCTGAGGCGTGATATCATGCGTCCTCTCCAGGTACATCTTGTCACCGTGGACTCTACTCAAAATAATTTTGCCATGATCCTCTGTGAAATCTTCCAGAAAATGTACTGCGTTGTGGAATTTTTCTTTTCTATGACACTAAATTCCAGTTTGATCTTTTTGTCCTTGCCGCAAAATAGACCTAACTATGTGTGAATGGCTAAAGACCCTAGGTCTTCTATTTTGCAATCAATATAATCAAAAATTCCTTCTTCGACTATAACTCTAGCCGGAACTTGTGACAAAGCATTATATTTAGACTTCCTCTAAATAAAACTTTCTGACTCAATTGATGTACTCGAACTAGTATGTGATGCAGAAGCCATTGAAGAGTATTTCAAGAACACGAAAAATACCTTTCAGATGCAAATTTAGGGCTTCCTGATTCTGCTTCACTTCACTCTCCGTCAGATGCCAAATCACCACTTTGTGTTCTCCACTACGGCTTGCAAACTGGATTTGAATCTCTTTCAAGGTTATCCAATTCCTTTAAATCTAAGCTCAAATTGCCTTTTCTTCGCTCTCCACTTGAAAACTTTTTTTCGCTTGAAAACAGATAGTGAGAAATGATTTGAAAAATGCATTTATACATATCTCTCACCTACCGTCATTAATTCTCCTCTATTAAGGCGTAAACCCTAATTTTCTTTTTTATCATTTCCAGTCTTCTGCGAAGCGATAGGTATCACATACCGGTTAAGGTCTTTTACCAATGTCAATCGGGGGTTCAAAAACATTTTGCCATTTGCTCCCCCTAAGCCTTTAAGGCTTAGTTTGCTGGTTCTGATATTTCCACACTAGGTGCAGAAACCGGTTCCTCTTCCGACATTATTGGTTTCTTCTTCTATGTTTTCTTCATGTCCCCTTGAACTTTTTCAACATCTATTTCTCCTTCCTGAGTGACCGGTATATTATCAGATATACTTTTTCTTCTTCTGCAGAATCTTGCAATGTGACCCGGTTTGTTGCAGTGATAGCAAACAAGTCTAGGTGCTCTCCAAGGTCCATTGTACATGTTTCTATTCTTCCTTTTGCATGTTGCAGCAGTGTGACCATGACCATGACAGATCATACAACTTTCTCTCCATCCGGTTGCCGCTTGATGACCATCGCTTCTTGATTGATGATTGAAGACAGTAAACCGGTTGTGGTTCCGATTCATAAAAGGTTCAGGACCAGTTCCTTGGGTCCTCTGAGGATATCTTCTAGTGTTATCCATTACAGACCTGCATTCAAATGCTCTATGCCCAAACTTGTTGCATGCATAACAATGACCATTGAACTTATTGGATCTAGGTACATTGTTGATAAAATAAGGAAAATTATTGTAGGCTTTGTTCCTACATACATTGGCAGTGTGTCCTTCTTTAAGACAATTAAAGCAAACAGGTTTGAATTTTTGCTTACCTTTTCCTTTGAGTGTCGCTTGATTCTTTGATGCTTCGGCATTTGTTCCTAAGGATTCTCCTTCCTCATGTCCAAAAAAACCAAGACCATTGGTATTCTTTGCCGGTCTAGATGACTCAAGCTTTTGCTCTAGCTTGACAGTACTTTTGCTAAACTTAGCAAGTATTTCCTTTGACTCAAAGAGTTCTTTGGAAATAGCAGTGTTTGTCTCCATTAGACTTGCATTTTCAGAGATGGCAATGTTCAGTTCTCCTTGCATGTCTTCCTTTTCCATTATGCTCCCATGAAGGCAAGCAGTCAGTGCACTAATCTCTTGTTTCAACTTAGAGATCTCATGATCTCTGTCCTTTATCCGATCTTCATCTTTTCTCCGGTTCTCAAGCTCTTGACTAAACTGAATAGTCAGTCCTTCCAACTCCTTTCTCAGATTGGAGTTTGAATCATTCAGCTTATTTACTTCAGCAATCATGGCTTCCATGTTAGCTTCATCTTCAGAACTGCTTTCAGATAGTTCCATCAGCTTCTCTACATGTTCTCTCCTTTTGGCTTGAGATGCCTTGTATTTGACCATAAGATCATCATAGGCTTGCTCAGACTTAGTGAGCCATTGAGTAAGTTCCCTCATGGTGTATTCCCCCATATCTCTTTCCAAGTGGTTAAATTTATAGAAAGGTAGGCTCTGATACCAGTTGATGAATACTAAGAGGGGGGGGGTGAATTAGTATGCCAAAAATTACAGCACTAAAGCACTTACACAGTCTAAAGGTAAACCAATAAAGCAGTCTAACAGTCAGACCGGTTACCACACATGCAAACCAAAATGCGAATAAAGCATTCACCCACAAAAGCAATACAACCATAACACAAGATATTTGACATGGAAACCCAATTGGGAAAAACCACGGTGAGAT
The DNA here is from genome assembly GCF_030272615.1 of Cryptomeria japonica. Lineage (NCBI taxonomy): Eukaryota > Viridiplantae > Streptophyta > Pinopsida > Cupressales > Cupressaceae > Cryptomeria > Cryptomeria japonica. The sequence goes on along the minus strand of NC_081410.1, from coordinate 635,729,838 downwards.
GGAACTCACAAGTCACTATCTATAGAAAAGAAACCAGACCGGTTAAGGTCTTACAATGTTCTTCACCAGAACAAATCCTGTTAGGAATCTCAATCTCTGTTAGGAGATAAGTCCGATTAAAGACTACCTTGTTAGAGGATTTTAGATTCACATGTGTGAACCACCTTGTTAGAGGATTTTACAAAGGCTTTGAGGCCTACCCGATTAAGGGCTACAGACTTGTCAAAGATGTGAGTAATCAACAAGTGTTTGATCTATCTAATAGCACAAACTACTTGGTTAGATCCAGTATTGCTCACAGCTAATGCATTCCAGCATTACTTCAATCTTCTCTCTCTCTCTCTCACAGTTACAACTTGATCTTCTCAGATAAGATCATTCTCATCTTCCACCTTAAACCCTAGCACAACATTAACACTTTTAGCAGTAACTTAAAACCCTACACATGATGTCCTTTTAAAGGAATCTGATTTCATGTCGGTCCAATAAGATTACATTACAATTTCCTAGGTTCAATGAATCTAGACATACTCAGTAACATGACACAAAATGCACCATCAAACAATCGGTGGATTGGTAACTCATCACAAAATGTCGGTTGGTAACTCTTCACAGAGTATTACCGGTTCATACAAAATACCGGTTGCCGTTTTGACAAAAAAATGAAGACTGGTAAGAATGTGCTGTGCCGCTTTGCTCCCTCATACCGCTTGTGATCTACAAACCACTTGGGGTCCACATGCTGCTTCAGACCGGGAAACACATTTTGCAAAATCACCACTAGTCTAAAGACTAGTATACAACTTACTGGTTGGAACAAATACCGATTGAGCATGAGCTCATACATATAAACGAGATCTCAATACAAGTGTGTGTCCATCAATGACAATCACAACATAAACAACAAAAATTCCAACACACTTTGTTAGAAGTGACCTTCTCAAAGGATTTCAAACACTCATGTAGAATGTTACCTTGCTAGAGGGTTTACAAATAAGACTGTTAAGTCCACTCGGTTAAGAGATTTTCTGTCACTTACAAAATAATAGTAATAAAAATCTATCTGCTGCTTCACATCTAAAATGCGAAAGCAGATTCTTATTTGCTCAAAACAATCTAGTCATAGGACTTATCTTGTCCCTCTGCTGGGCTCTCTACTCTATTATTCAAACAAGTCTTCAAGCTTCTATGCTCGGTAATCACTATGTAGCATCCCTGTGCATACACTTGCCCACATACATTGTTTATTAACAATTTCTTATTTATAAACAATTGCTAACTGCTAAATCTCCTTGATCACATTTCCCATGATCAATCTTAGCCATCAGATCTTCAAACTTGACCAGGTTCAATGTATCCTTCCAATCTGAAAACGTTTTCCCTTACCTAGGGACTTGCATTCCCTTCTTGGAACTTGTATAAGGTTATTGTGGTTCAATTTGCGCTGTAGATCTTCCTGCCGATTTTCCTTTGCCATAGATCCTTAACAAACTTCATGCACGACATACCAATCATTTATACATCTCCAGCTAATCATTGTCTTTCATTAAATAATGCTTTTATCCATCCAATGCGCACTGTCATAACTCGGTTGCAACTCGGTAAATACTAAACTTTACTCAGTAGATATTTCATCTTCATTAACCGATATCGATAACCTTAGGTTTTACCGACTAGGTTCCTTAGGGTTTACCGACTAGGTTCTTTGCTTGGTGACATAGTATAGTATTAACCTTACAATCAACAACATATATAGGATATCAAAATAATCTAAACATCATGATCTCATCATTGTCTAACTCAGTAATAGTTGCCCATTGAATAAATTATTCCTCCTCTTTATTCATCACATTCTTTCTGTGTCTTTTACCAACATCTTAATTCTCTTCTAATCAATCTTCTCAAGATATGGCAACATCATACTGAATCAGACAATCAATTTCTTGACATCAATGACAAAATAATGTTATAAAGATAGTTATCATCCTTCTTCAGTTATATCAATAATCTTCAACAACCTTCTCAATATCCTTATTGAATATCAACAATCTCCTAATATTGAAATGCCAACAATCTTTCTTACTATAATGCCAACAATGTCCCCCTTTGGCATTGATGGCAAAACCAACAATTAAATGGTAATACCAACAAGATATTCAAATTGATTCGGATTCAGATTGTTGTTAGACTTCTCCTGTTATCCTTGATCTCTTGTCTTCTGAAGTCTTCTCCATTTTTCCATCATTCAAGGCTTTACCATTCAGTCAACCATTTATAGTCTTATCCCCCTTTGACAACAACGCCAAAAGTAAAAGAACTAAATCATGATTTCTTCCTCTGTGAAGTGATTTGCCTTACTGTGTAACATCTCAATCTCGGTCAGATCAACTTGTCTCTATTCACTTTTTCCTGCACACCTTCAGAAAACCTTCTAAAGTGCGTAAATCAGCATCAATCCACACATAATATTCTGTAGATTCATCGAATTGATGCTTTCACCGAACTCGGTCAGTGAGTAGAAGATAGGGGTAGGATGCCTAACTTGCTTCTGAGATACTCAAAAGTGTCCCTTGGCAGTGGCTTTGTAAAGATGTCTGCTAATTGCTCCTTTGAACTGATATATTCCAACACAACTTTCTTCTCTTGAACTTCTTCTCTGAGATAGTGATACTTTACTGATATCAATAATCTTCAACAACCTTCTCAATATCCTTATTGAATATCAACAATCTCCTGATATTGAAATGCCAACAATCTTTCTTACTGTAATGCCAACATGTAGTGCATGTACAATAGGCCACTTGCAAACAATGGCAAGGTAGAATTATGATTTTGTTTTACAACTGCCCCAATAGGCTAAGAACTACAATGCAAAAGACCAACAAGATAGATCTATGAAATACAAGTTCAAAATTGGCCAAAAAAGACCATATGCTAGAAGTACAATTTCTACCCAAAATCACAACAAACTGATGGCATATTATGAGAGTAGGCAAAAAATTATGCACTTTAAAAAAAATGGCACCTGAAAAGGAGTTTGTATGAGCCCAAACAAAGTCTCAGAAGTTGCAGAAATGAGGATTGGATAGCTACAGTCACCAAAAACTGAGATTTCTAAAAACTCTATCCATCAAAATCAGAAAATAATGCCACCACGAGAAAGTACACAAAAAATTAGCCCATTTCAAAAAAAATTGCACCAAAAAAGGATAAAAAATTAGCAAGATATGGCCTTCCAAAATTGAACTGCAAAACAAAAAAGCTCAATAAGAGGGGAGTAAATTTTTTTCAAAAAATGCTGATGTAAGCAATTCACAAGCTTAAAATTGACAGTCGTATGACCGTCTCTCCCCCTAGCCAAACTATATGGAAAGTGACACATGGTGAGATAAGATTTGTTCCGTATTGTACAGAATATGGCATGTCAGGATGATGTGGCACCAAGTGGCGGGCTGACTGGGCAACGTTTGTTTATGTGGCAGCGATCTAGCAGTCCAGAAAAGCTTGGTGGGAGGCATCGAAGTAGTGTCGATGGCCTAGAGGCAGTGACGGGAGGTGGGAGAGAGTGGGTCGGTGCCAAGAGGTGGAGAGGCAGTGGATGAAGGGTCGTCGACATTAGGGTCACTAGACGGAAAGGAGGTCGGTCGACGAGGGCCACAAGTAGTGGCTAGAGGTGGTGGTGTGTAGGAGGACATCGAAGGTGATTATCAGAGAAGGAGCATAGCTACCGAAGTGGAGCAGCGGCTGACAATGATAGCAAAAAGGTCGGCAGGAGGACCACGGGAAGGCTACCAACGGTGAAGGATTCAGTGGTCGGCCCAGTATGGTGGCCCTACAGAGCGTGCAACACATGCAAGTGGGTATGGTGCGGGGGATGAAGTGATGTCACCCCCCAAATCAAATAATTTTATTTTTATTTTTTTCATTTTTTTTAGATTTTTAAATATCTGTACCGTACCACCCAAATTGGGCAAAATTTTTCCTCCAAGCCCGAAATTTGACTTTCACCCAATATAGGTGAATTTATAGTCAAAATTCATGGAAATGGTCACCTTGGACACAATGGTGAGGTTGGATCTAGTTTAGGACGCCTCCAAAAGATATTTCTCCTTAGATCTACCTCTTGATGTCGCAATAATTCCTCTCAAAGACGAATCAATGACACTCTAATGGCTCTGATACCATGTGAGATTTTGCAAACATCAAGAGGTCAATGAAAAGAACAAAATAGAGACAAAAAATAGGACAAGAATAAACTGTATTCTCATCAATAGATAAATGATCAAAAAGTTGTTCATACAATGAATATGAGGTTCCATATATAGGCAAGGCAATATGGATATGTGAACACACAAACATGACATGTGGCTCAATAAGAAACAAGGGTAGGTAGGAAATAGGTGTGGTAGGGAGGAGAAACAATAAAATATTCCACATGAGGTGGATCACCCACCGAAGGTGGAATTATCACTCCACAATAAGTGGATATGATAGAGTAGTAACAAGATCAACACCATAAAAGGTGGAAATTCTCTTGCACACACTATCCCAATGTGGTACAAACACCCAAGTGTCTCATACCCAAACTACTATGAAATGCTTTTACTAAATAAACTTAAGTAAGGTGTAATAATATCCATGATGAATAATTATTTACACCAACAAACCCCCTTAAGTGCAACTTCGGGGAATGCACTTAAGTCTACAATGGAACTAAGCAATGCAAGATGGGTCCCAGCTACATGGCCATGTTAGGTACCCATGTACAAATGCAAATGCATGTGCAAACGAATGCAATGAAATCTCTCACAAAGCGAGGAAAGAGAGAAAATACTCCAAAGGACGTTACAAAAAATATTGTGTAGATATAATCAATCAGTTGGTCATATAATCACTCTGGCTGCAAAATACTCCATCTGGATCTCCACTGTTGGCATATGGACACTCCAATGAGACATTGTGTGTGATTGAAGGTTTTGTCATTGATGGCAACCTTGCAATCCTATGGCACCGGCAAGACATTATACCGGCAAAAGCATTACACAGGCAACCTTGCAATCCTATGGCACCGGTAAGACATTATACCGGCATCAACAAGATCAATCTACACTGGCACAGGCACAGAAGGAAATATGTATACGGGCATTGAGGCCGATAGGATTTTTGATATGTAATATTTTCTTTATTATTGTAAGCCGACTTGGCAAATTGTAAAATGACTCTTGTATATAAAAGAGATCATTGTAGTCATTTGTGGGATATGGATAGGAAGTATAATAAATTATAAGGCAGACCTAATGTGCGAATTATAGGTCAAGGGTATATGTAAAGAACAGAGCAAAAACTGGTACTGAATCTGGAATTGAAGATGCTATTGTAAAGCAGTACAGATCATTGGATTTGCATAATCCTCATTGTAAGTCAGTGTGACTTCTTATTGAGCAGTGTGCTCTAGGCAGTTGGCCTTCCTACATGTGCAGGCCCCTATTGTAAGTAATATTCTCTCATTGGCCAGTAAGTGAATATTGTGGGTCACAAATCCCACCAAGGTTTTTCCCACACTGGGTTTCCTCGTTAAACATCTTTTGTTATGGTGTTCTTTTCATGTGGATGTTTTTGATTATGTTATTTGCATTAATTCTTGCATACCGGTATACTGTTACTTTATGTTCTACATATTCAGTTTTAAGAAAATCTCATTACCGGTCAGATACTGATTCACCCCCCCCTCTCAGTATCTTTGGGAACCCTAACATCCACAAACCAAAGTGAGACCCAAACAATCACCTCAACACATCTTCCAACACATATCCTAACCAAAAGAATATGATCCACTAAACCACAATGCAATTATCATCATATATAGAAGGCACCAAAAGATTTTCAGACCACCCTAAATACAAGATGTGACAACCACACCAAAAGAGTATACAGATCAAACTCTGTGCAGATAACCAAGGTCTAACAAAACATATATAGACCAATATCCATCTGGATAACTAGTTTTGACATCAATGACAACCATACAAGACCATGCTTCTAGCAATCTCATCCTTTGTCATTGATGGTAATACCAATAAATTAACAATCATCAATTGATAATATCATAACAACTTTCTCCTAGAATCTCACAACAACTCTCTCCCATAATCTCACAACTCTCTCCCCCTTTGACAACAATGACAAAGGGCACATAAATAGAAATATACTGACCAATATCACCACTTCTCCCCTTGAGAGTAGCAACAACATCAATCCAAGAACAAAGATAAGCACTAAGTCTCCCCCTGGAAACATGTGCCACCAAAACTATATCTAGTTGGAAGGAGGGGCGATGACCCCTAACTTTTGTCTAGGATACTCAAAAGTATCCTTTGCAAAAGCCTTTGAAAAAATATCTACTATCTGCTATCATGTAGAAATGTATTCCAATCTGATTTTTTTTCTAGCAACCTTCTCTCTTGAGAAATGATAATGGATAGAAATTTGTTTATTCTTTAAATGCATAATTGGATTCTTTGAAATCTTTATAGCACCGGTATTATCACAAATGATAGAAATAGTTTTTTCATCTACAACTCTAATATCCTTAAGAGTTTTCTTCATCCACAAAACGTGAGTATAACAAGATGTTGGGACAATATATTCAATTTCAATATTAGACAATGATACAGATTCTTGTTTCTTACTCATCCATGAAACCAATTTGTCTCCACCACTTGTACTCTTCCTATCATCAATAATTTCGGCCCAATCAACATCTGTATATGCCTTCAACATGAAATTTCCATCTCTTTTGTCCCATAAGACAAAATCATGAGATCCTTTCAAATACCTAAAGATCCTTTTCACTGCTTGATCATGAGTCTGCTTCAGATTAGCTTGAAATATTGCAACCAAATATACAACTTGTAAAATATCTAGTCTAGAAGTGGTATGATACAATAGTCCTCCAATCATAGATCTATACTTCTTTTGATCAATATCCGAAGATGCATCACCTTTCCCTAACTTGCATCCAACAACTAAAGGGATATAGTAGCAGGTTTATAATTCTCCATATCAAACTTTTTTAGCATCTCTTTAACATACTTAGCTTAAGATATGAAAATTCCATCATCCAACTGAGTAACTTGAAGCCCAAGGAAAAAAGACATTTCTTGAAACATAGACATCTCAAATTCTTTCTGGATTTCTTATGCAAACCCTTTGCATAAACTATCACTTCATCCAAAGATAATATCATCAACATAGACAATAACAATCAATAACTTAATGCCTTCAACTTTGAAATAAATATTGTTGTCAGTGGTAACTTTTTTGAAATTTTATTGTAACAAATATTTGTCTAGTCTTGCATACCATGCTCTAGGTGCTTGTTTTTTTATTACGGGAAAAACAAGTTTTGAAGGGACCCTGAAACCCTTTACATAATAACCTTAAAAGATAAGAGAATTAAGAAAATAGACATGACAGACTGCAAAAAAACCAGCAAAGTACTGGGCAAAAGCCAACACAAAAGCCCAACACAACCAGCAACAACTAGCCAAAACCAAAAATAGACAAATTACTTAATATTTTTAAGGGCATTAGCCAATTTCCTACTAATCTCTTGCATTTCTTTGATATTATCCCTCAGAATTGGGATTTCCTTGGAAGAGGCCAAGACAACTTTTTTCATACTCGCCCTATTCCTTTTGGCTGCACCTCTAAGAGCACTATCCACATTCCCAGCCTCAATAGAATCATCATCAACATCAAGGTCCACAATAGGTTTGGAAGTGTTGGAGCCATCAAGGTATTTGGAAATTTCCTCCATATTCTTGGTCACAGAGTTGAGGATATCCAAAATCATAATCAGGAAGTTCTTCATGGTTGTCTTTCCTTCCTCCAACTTGCTGATTTGAAGTTCCAGCTTCTCCACTTTTCTGTCCATAACATTTTTCCACTACTCCTGGTTACTTTCACCTTTACGTCCCTGCTCTTCCTGCTAATTAGCTATTTTTTCCATTTTATTAATTCTTTCATATACCCACCTATCAAAACTCAGATGAGCATCAGACTGGTTCTTGAGCTTATCCATAATAATCTCATCTCCGGCTCTATCCTTTTCCCTACTTGTATCCTCTTTATCCTTGTTCAACTCAGTTTCGATTTCCCTTTCCTCGTGATTAATCTAGTTGTTATGCTCCTCCATAGGTTGGTTGTTATTACCAGTACTCGCGTTGTGGGTAGGGTTTTTCTGATCAGATTCATCCTCTTCTCCTCCTTCCTCTTGCCCCACTTCCTCATCTTTCTAGCTCTCCTCCCCATCAGAACCGTCAGTCTCCATCTCACTTCCTTATTTTCCCATATCCTTGGGATCAGCCTCTATTTCCCTTTGTCTATGACTCAACTCCATGTCCTCAACTTTTTTCTCCACAGAGGCTTTTTTAACCTTTTTACTTTGTTTCAGCTCATCCTTACTGGGCCCAGGGTCCTCACTTTTCCTCTTAGCTTTCCCCAGTGACACTGACAACCTTTTGTTTTCTTGAATTTCCAGAATCTTACAACGCTCATAAATGAGCAAAATAAGGCCATAATGTAGCACAGAAGAAGAGGGGTTCTTATTGTGCTTGTTCAATGAGTGCGATAGGGACCTAAAAAGGTAATAGGGAAGAGAAACTCTCTTCTCATGCCTAAAGTGATTTAGAAGCACAAAGTGATAGGTATGGACCCTAGTGAAACGACCCTCTACAATGATATACTCCATAATGGCATTAAGCACACAACCCTAATTTTTTCATATTAGATGCATCATAATACCCCCTAGATGCTTTGCATAAGTTCGCTCTCTCCTTATCTTTAAACGTAAAGAGCTTCACAGCATTATTGGACACTTTCAAGTCCCTAAAGAAATTGAGGTCAGTATGGGGCATACGTATGACCGTAGAGATGAAGTCCATGTCCAACTTGAATTTTACACCATGAATTTTGAAGGAACCATTTTTCTAGTTTTCAGTCACTCTAGTAACCGCCTGGTTAACTCTGCTTTTGTCATAATCCACCAGTTTTTCTATGAAATGCGTCATGAAACCCTTCTCTAGCTTTGTCCATACCTTAGGCATCTCCCACCATCTAGAAATGTTATCAGGTTCCTCTCTTCTAAGATCACCTCCCATTTTTTATTTCATTCTGCAATTTCTCTGCTTCTGCAACTTCAGAGCTATCTTCCAAATGACACCCGGCTTCTTGAAAATACACACCCACAAAGTGTACAAATTTTTTATATTCTTATTTAGCACTCTACCCTTCTGATGAGCTATCATTACCTTTCTAAAGATTTGATGATTAATCATTAATACTACCATGATTAAAGTGTGATCCTTCTTTCCCCATAATTTTTTCCTTTCTAATGAGGTATTTAATATTGAAATCAATATTATCTTCACCATTCCATATGCTTTGATCTTCGGAAATAACGCCAAGGTTAGCAAGACCGTCCACTACGACATTTTTTCCCTAAAAGCATGCTCAATAATAATAGATTTAAAGCTAGAAATAGTTTCTCTGGCTTAAATATGATATTTTCGATAGACCATGAAGGCTCAACTTCACCCTTAAGGCATTTAATAATATTAAGAGAATCTCCCTCCAATCATACATTATCATGATTGAGATTTTAGCTATAATCAATGTATTTAGGGTAGTCGAAGCTTCAGCATAAAGACTAGTTTGGTTACCCAAAGGGCCAGCAAAATTCCTAACAATGCCCCCATAGCCAACATTGCCAGGATTTGCCTTAGAGGCCCCATAAAAATTGGTCTTGATCCATCCTTGGGAAGGAAAGCACAAGAAAAGACCATCTCTACCTTTATCCTTGTTGTTTCTACTATTGGAAAGCTTCCATCTTTCATTAAAGTCTTCGTTAGCAGATAAACCAATATCAATTCCATATAAGCATTCATGGACCCCTCTATAGATTTTATCCACCACCACTTTAGGGTTCCCACTTTTTTCCCTAAAAATCTCATTGTTATGCTCCTTTCAGATGTTCTAGGTGACAATAGGGAGAATAAGTTTCCATAGCTCAACATTCTTAGAATTAGAACTAGGGCAATACCATTGCTGCCAGAACTCTTCTAGAGAGTTTAGGAAAACCCAGCTCAACTTTCACTTACTAAGAATAATATTCCAAATATCCTGACTAAAATTACACTGGTAGAGGATATGGCAGGCAGATTCCTCCTTCCTGCAGCAAAGAGAACACCTGTTAAAAAAAAATCCACGCTTATGGAGATTATCAAGGTTTAGCACCTTATTTTGGATAAAAATCCAAAAGAAGATATTAATTTTGGGAGTCAACTTCTTTATCCACACTTTCGCCCACAAAGGGATCTCTTCCAGAACTTTGAAATGGATAGAAACCGCTGAAGACACAGGAATATTTGCCATTAGAAATTTCCTTCCAAATCAAACAATCTTCAGAATGCTCCATAAAGATTTTGGAAGAAAGCAAGGTCTACCTAAACTCAATCCACTTTCCATTTCTCTAGTAGTCCCTAATGATGTCTCCATACCTGCTTTTAAACCAACCTTTCCATTCATTAAGAATGGATATTTCCTCTAGCGGTTTATCCATAAGCCATTTGTCCTCCCAAAATCTAATAATTCTCTCATTCCGCAGTTTCCACTTTCTTCCAGCAACAGCCCAGACTTTGGCCATTTGAATAGCGTTCCAAATTGCAGAACCTTCCACAAGAAAGGATTTATCCATAAATTCTTCCTTAGACAGTTGCATGTGAAGGTATTTATTTTTCCATATGGAATTCCATTCCCTTTCCTCCCCTTCCATTCTCCAAATTTGTTTAGCTAACAAGGCATTATTCATAGTCATAATGTTCCTTATTCCCAAACCCCCAAAAGCCTTAGGAGTGCAAATATTATTCCAGGCAATAAGAGGGATTCTATTTTTATCTTCCACTCTTGACCATAAGAATTCTTTTTGAATTCTTTCAATGGCCTCAGCAAACTTCCTGGGGATTTTAAACAGACTAAGGGCATAGATAGGCAAAATTTGAAGGGTAGTGTTAAGCATCGTCACCTTACCCGCTTGGCTGAGGAGGGCTTCCTTCCACCCAACCAGTTTGGAATTGAATCTATCAACCAACTTCATCCAGAAATTCTCTAAAGTCTTTAAGCACAGAGGGAAACCCAAATAAGTAGAAGGAAACTCAGCAATTTTACATCCAAGGATCCTTTCAATCTTTCTTTGTCTATCCACAGGGATATTGATGAAGAACAAAGAACTCTTATCCCAATTTATTTTTTGACTAGAAGCAGCTTCATAGGAATCCATAACACTCTTCATATTTCTTGCTTCTCTTATAGTAGTTTCTACCATGGTAATAGAGTCATCAATAAACTATTCACGAGTACAGGTTAAGTTGGACAAGGAAGGCTTAAGGCCTTTGAGTTTCCCTTCCTCCACACTTCTCATAATAAATCTACCCAAACTTTCTGCCAGGATAGTAAACAAGATAGGAGAGATAGGATCCCCCTATCTTAAACCTCTACAACTTTTGAAGAAACTAGATGGAGATCCATTAATAATAATAACAGAAGAGGTAGTACCCATCAACCAAGAACAAAGTTGTATCACCTTTTCCCCAAACCCAAAAGCTTTCATAATTCTGAAAAGGAATTGCCAATTCACTCTATCATAGGCCTTGGACATGTCCAGCTTAAGAAAAAAGCCTTGTTTTTTAGCTACAGTTAGAGAATGAATATTCTCATGCACCGAAATGATGGAATCCAAAATCTGTCTTCCAGGGACAAAACCATTTTGTTGGGCCGAAATAATGCGAGGGAGGATATTCAGCATTCTAGAAGTGAGAACCTTATATATTATCTTGTAAACAGAGTTACAAAGACTGATAGGTCTAAACTTATTGAAAGAATCATCTCTAGGGATCTTAGGAATAAGGACGATAAAGGTAGCATTGAGCTCTTTTAGAAGCCGACTAGATCCAAAGAATTCTTTAACTCCATTACAAATGTCAATCTCCACAATATGCCAATTTTTTTTAAATAAGAACATAGGGAATCCGTCCAGACCAGGAGACTTGTCTCCAAGAAAGGAAAACACAAGCTTTTTGATCTCCTGATTCGAAGGGATCCAAGAGAGATTTTTGTTATCATCCTCATTTAAAATGGGAGGGATAGCTTGAGCTAGAAGGTCTTGATTTTTGATATCCAAAGAATCCACACCTCCCAAAAGATTACTAAAGAAATCCAAAGCTTCCTTTCTTATTTCATTTTCATCCGACAAAATCCCCCTATTACTGGATAAATTGGATATCATATTGGGTGCTATGTGCTTGAGAGCAGTCACATGGAAAAACCGAGTGTTTTTATCACCTTCCTTCAAATACAACGCTCTTGATCTTTGTCTCCAAAAAGTTTCTTCATTAGAGATAATTTCATGGTATTTGGAGAGCAACCCATTTTTAGCATTCCTCAAATCCTCAAGAAGACCTTCCACTTGAATTTTATCTTGAACCTCTTTAATATCCATCTTAATATTATCTTTCATTTTAAAGATATCTCCAAAAGTCTCTTTATTCCATATTTTGACTTTGGATTTGATAATATTAAGCTTTTTCTCCACTCTAAATAAGGCATTACCCTCAACATCTAAATTCCACCATTCAAAAACAAAGTTTTCCAAAGAAGGGTGGGACAACCAAGCTTTTTCAAATCTAAAAGGAAAATTACACTTTGAGGAAGTAGAATTGGCAATGAAAGAGATAGGATAATGATTAGAACCAATCTTAATGATAGATGCCAAAGAACAATTATACTTAGAGAGCCAATTGGGAGAGATCGGGGATCTATCCAACCTAACTTGAATGAGATCAGGGTCAGTTCTTCTATTGATCCAAGTATAATTAATCCCTTGGAGATCCACATCCATCAAAGCTTGATCATTAATAAATTCCATAAGATCTTGTCTTCCCTCCAACTGTAAAGGAAGTCCTCTCATATTTTCATCATCTTTTAAAGCATTATTGAAATCTCCCATAATCATCCAGATTTTATCAGAAAAACTTTGTCTCTCTTCAACCAGGCTCCTCCAAAATTTAGCTCTTCCAGTTTTAGAATTAAGCGCATAGATATTAGTGATAACCCAAACAAAGTTATCCTTAATATGCTCAAGCAAAACTGAGGTCCTATTAACCCCTGAAGCAATTTCCTTAACTTTAACAGAATTTTGATTCCAAAAGATAGAAGTACCTCCATAGGCACCATTCGAGCTTGTAACAATTACACCATTACTTTTGAAAATTCTAATTCTTTCCAATTTATCCTTACACATCTTAGTTTCCTAAATAAGAACTACATTCAGTTTATGATCTCTAACAATATTACGCAACACATCCTACTTGTGGGGGGCGTTAAACCCTCTGATATTCCATAAAATTATCTTCAAACTTTAACCGGGGATAAGGCTAACTCAATGGAACTCTCTATTCCATCAACAGGGTTCTTCCAACTTTCCTGTTCCCTCTGATTCTTTAGAGAGGGTCTCCCCTATTTTTTTCTCTGACTTCCAACATCTATAACCTTCTTATTCTTGCTTCTGGTTGAAATACCTCCATTGGGTCCTCCATTATTTGACTTGCCTTCTTTAATACTGAAAATCCTAGGATTTCCCTCAAGACCCACCATCTCCATGCTTTTGGGAGGAGTTTTGCATTGGGAGTTCAGGATCATATTTCTAGTCTCATTAGAACTTCCATTGGTTAATAACAATAGCATCATAGTTTCTGAGATGTTACAGTCCTAAGCTTCCTTAAAGTCTTCCCCATTTTCTTTATTATTAGATAATGCTCTAGGTGCTTGTTTAAGTCCATACAATGTCTTCTTTAATCTGCAGACCATATCCAAATTTTATGACGGTCTAAATCCATCTAGTTGTTCAATGCACACTTCTTCTTCCAACTCTCCATTAAGAAATGTTGACATAACATCCATTTGATATACTCTAAATTTCCTATAGGCAGAGAATACAAGAAACATTTTGACAGCTTTCATCCTAGAAATAAGAGTAAAAGTTTATTTAAAATCAATACCTTCTCCTTAAGAATAGACTCTACATACCAATTTTTCCTTGTTCCTTGTGACTTGTCCTTGTTCATTCATTTTGTTCTAGAATTACTACTTCATTCCTATCACATTATTGTCCACCAGTCTAGGTACCAGTTCCCAAGGTTGATTCTTTTGCATCTAATTTTATTCTTCTTCCATAGCTTTAACCTAGCTTTCTTTTTTTATTGCTTCTTCATATGATTTCGGTTCAATAAGTGAAAGAAAATAGTAATTAGTTTTCTCATTTACCTCTATAATGCTTCTTCTTGTTTGAAATCCTTTATTCTTTTCTCCAATTATCTGATATTCTAAATGATTCTTTTGCACATACTTTAGGGTCTTAATTGTTTGTTTCACTTCTTCTTTGTCTTCTTCTTCTGGTTCAACTAGTTTCTCCTCATTGTTTCCTTCTATTGGAATCAAGGAACATTGAGAGGGGAGGTGAATCAGTGTTCTGCAATCTTTAACTTTGTTAAGTTGTTCTTTCAACCACTTAATGCATATAAACAAAACAAGGATGCAAGAACATAAAGAAAATAGCCATAATACCATAACACCAATATTTTTGTATGTGCAAACCCGGTTAAGGGAAAAACCATGGTGGAGATCAGCCCACAATATAGGTATACTCCACAGAAGTATAGAAATATTACAATGGGAAATGCACATGCATTTAGGAACACTGCCTAGAGCTCGTTGCTCAAAATAAGAAGCCTCACTACCTAGAACTAAAATACAATGATTAGATACTTTGCTCACACTTCATCTACAACATCTACAAATGCCAAAGTATAGTTTTGGTTAATCTCATTATATAGATTTCAAACTTTGCTCACACTTCATCTTATACTACTCTGTTTCATTGCACTGCCATTGATCCAAAGAACTAATCTCCAACCTGCACATGTGGAATTGCACACCATCAATTACTCCCAACCTTCGCATCCTAAAAATGACCAAAACCATCGCTCTTATATATCCACAAAAAGAAATCATATCATCTACATGTCAGCTCAAGAACGTTTAATTATTTTATGAACCGTGTACAAACTAGCGGCAAAATCTAAACTCAAATGCTAATGTAGACCAAAACAATCAAACATTGTTGGCAATTGACACTCTATTGGTTGACTTCACTATGTTGTCATTGATGGCAACCTAATTTTGTGTTCTAGCTTCATGTTTTGATTCTATGGTATACTAGTAGGCAATTCACAGATTCTACACCGACATCGACACCGGCACTGGAAGGACAGAAGGATTTCTTTGGGCACCAGCAATGCAGGCCAACATGGTATAGTAAAGGTCATCGGTATTGGAGGTTGACATATCTTAGATCCAACATTGGCATTTTGTTTTAATATTTATACATTTATGATGCAAATCCCTCCTTGTAATCTGCCAAGAACCTCAAAATGTATGACACCAACCCCTCAAGACAACAATGGGATCCTATCAAGATAGGGCTCTACAACATTTGTTCAATCTTCTCATCATCTCCAAGGCTCATACCTACTCAATCCTGGGTACCTTGCTCCAACACACTCTATGATACCTCCAAAGGCTATAGATCATTTGCATACCAGTTTTGGGTCATACACAACTCCCCAAGGTCAGACCAAGCACCGGTTGTAAGGATTCATGCCTATTTCTTAAGGAACCTTCACAATTAGGCCTATTTGCTTATAGCCTTTTTAGCGGGTAAAGAGACCTTAAGTTCAAACTTTAACAAACATCCTGGAAACAAATTATGAATTCAAGTACTCTTTTGGAAGTTACACAAATTCCCAAAAGGAAGGTTCAACTTTTGACAAACAAAGGCCTGAGCTGATAGGATGTTGACTCTCCTAAAGGGCTAATTAGGCCTCTTTTGTGAAGCACCTATATTTAGATGAATGAACTGGCCAATTACAATACTATGGACATGTAGGGAACCATAAACCATAAGGGATTCTAGGGTTACACACCTGGAATCATCACCATTTGCACACAAGGGTAATTTTGTTGTTCAAGGTCTAGGTAGCCACATAGAGATGTCAACCTAGGGTCACTCCAAACACACCTCTCTGTTTCTCCTCCTACAAAACACTCTTGGAAGCCTAAAATACACTAACCATACTTTCCTTTCACCAAATCCCATGGGTCTCAGATTAATAAAGTGCAAGATATGACCATGGAGGAGGAAAAACCCAAGGTAAACCCTGGTTTTCTGGGCACCTACAATAAAATTTGAATATCAAGAGCAAAACACACAACTATAACTTCAAACCAAAGACAAAAAAAAATTAACTCTCCTCTCCAACCAATTAAAATCATTTGGAATGGATCCCAATCCGTACAGTACCGTACTACAGACCAAAACTTCAGAATTGGAGGAAAAAACTCCAAATTCTATTAGTTTGTTGTCACCACAACTCCTCCATATAGTATCTCTTTGGGAATTGGATCCACAAGGTGTATAAACTACTCCACAACTTATCTCAGCCAAAACCAAGAGGTTAGAGCCATTGGAGGAGTTCAAACAAATAAAATTGTAAAAATGCATAAAAGTTGCTCATGACAACTTTTGCAAAAGTTGTCAAAATGTCATCTTTCGCCTCCTAATGCCTTGGGTCAAGTCTAACCCATCCTAAAACATCCTAGAAGCACTAAAACCAACACATTTGATCCCCTATTATCCAAAAGTCCTAATTGTCTTATAGAAATGCCAAAATAGGAGTTTGGCTCACAAGATGGGGTTCATTATTACAAACACACAATACATGATTGAAAACCTAAACAAAACATTCTAAAGACATATTTGATACCTTATCCTCTCTTCTCAGAGTCTAAATTATCATATTGAAGGGTTTGATGGGCTGCTCTTGCACCTATTTATGTTATCTGGCCAACATGTAATCTGATATTGTATATATCTTTGTAAGTCGACATAAGGCATAAAAGTTGTATAGGGTATGTAGGTCAATTTGATTAGATCATTATGTATGTATGATGGATATGAAAATGTAATGTGATGTGAAATTACTCAGAGAGATTATGTATGTGAGGAATTTATTGTAAGGGTTATTTCGGTAAAAGGGTTTAGGGTTTCTAACCGGAATAGACAGAGCTTAAACTGGAACTGTATTCTAGCTTAGAAGATGCTATCTTAGCAGTTCACACTTCTCCGGATTGTTGTCTGGAATTTTATGTAGTTAGTGAGGCTCCTATTGTGATTGACCAGTGTGATCTAGACTATAAGCCTTCCTGCAAGTGCAAGCCCATCATATTTTGTAATATCTCTACATATGGCCAATGGATTGATATTGTGGGTCACAAATCCCACTGTGGTTTTTCCTTTTTGAGGTTTTCCATGTATAAATCTTTGTTATGGTTCTCATTTATGTGTTTTTCTTATTGGTTGCTTTACTTCTTTCAATTTTGTATGTGCCGATATACCGGTTGGTGTGTGAATGTTGTTAAGGCTAAAATCATATGATATAACACTGATTCACCCCCCCTCTTAGTGTTATTAGTTTCCAACAATTGGTATCAGAGCCTTGTGCCTTGGAGGAAGTTTATCAACTTGAGGAAGATCCTGAAACCGGAATCATTGAATATGGCTTTGGAGAAACAGCTTGAGATGGCACTTGAAGATTATGATGCTACAAGATGAATTGAATTCTACTAAGGAATTCATTCTTGTACTAAAAGACAGGCTATCATCTGTTCAAGCTAGAAGGAAGGAACCTTTGCAAAATCAGGATGATGAAGAGAAAAATGCACTTAAGAAGTAATGTCATAAATTGAGTAAGGAGAACATGGTTATTAAGTATGAAATGCAAGTTATAACTATGAGGATGTCTAAGGAGATTGAGGACAGAAAGAACAAGGAAGAAAATCTTGTTGTATCCCTGAAGAACAAGTTTGAAGAATGTGGTAGGTTGGTTCATTAAAATGATATGTTGAGAATTGATTTGGTACAATCCCAGAGAAATGAGAAAGAGCTTGAGAGACAAATGATAATACTAAGAGAATATTTAACTTGTACGAGTGAGTGCAAAGAAAAATTCAAGATCAACTCAGCACAACTTGATGAGTTATTGAAGAGACAGGGGTAGGTTGAAAATTTTAATGGACTTGAATTTGACCAAGGACAAAGTTCTGGTAGTGCTAATGAAGATCAAAACCATAAGGTACCGGTAAGATAATTAAATGCTTATAAATTCAATGGTAGATGCTTTCTTTGTAATAGATTTGGGCACATGGCTAGGCAATGTAGAAATAGAGAAAATTAGAACATTGATTCTGCTCCCAGTAAATGTTCTAAATACAATAAGTTTAGTCATAAGACAAAAGATTGCAGAATGAATGTAAAATGCTATGCTTGTGGAAAATTTGGACAATGCAGGTCAAGCAATTTCATCGGTTTTAGCAAACCAATTCAAAAGAACAATGTTACAAGTTATGCATGCAATGAAGTTGGACATATTGCTAAATTCTGTAGAAGCATAAATCCATGGGTTAGTAATGGAGGATCAAATCAAAAAGGGAAAGAGAAGGTTAGTGAAATCTGGCAAGATCATACTCAGAGATGGGTTAGGAAGACTGAAGAATATCATCAGATTGTAATGTCCTGGTTACTTATCCAATAGAAGACGTTGCTCCTACACTGACAGTGAGCTAATCCAGTAACTAAGGTAGAATCCTTAGGGGTAGGCAAAATTCATGAAGATGTTGCATATGCCCCAGGAAGAGGTTCTAGAAGATTTCTATATATTGGAGAGGATTATCTAGGATGGATATGTTCTGAGCGAGATCTAGTATCTTCATAGTAGTTACTACTCTTCTAATCATCAAAGCTTGACCTCTTTCAGGGCAGCCATAAATATCAGGGGTATTGACACTTTGGTATGTGTTTTCACTGGCCACACTTTGGCAGTCAGCTTCTAAAATCAAGTTACTTCTCCTTTCTCTCATGGAACTAGTAGGTTTATCTGAGCATCTATTGGCCATGTGTCCCTCTTGATTGCATTTATAACATCTTACCAGACCTCTACCTTGAGATCTCCCTCTAAATGGCAGTCTTCTTCCTCTGAAGTTACCTCTCTGATTTATCCTCCATTGTTATTGGAACTACTCTCTCCTTTAGTGCCTTCTTGATTGGTTTCACTTTGATTTCCAAAACCATTTCCCTTACTTCTGAAAAAAATTCTTCCAACCCTCTGTTGTCTTCCTCTTCCTTTATTGATCTTCTCTTGTCTCCTTTTGATCTTCTCTTCTACCTTGATGACAAGTTGATGGCATCTACCAACGGTATCCTGGCTATAAGGTTTAATTATTCTTGAATGTTGTACCTTAATCCATTCAGGTACCAGGAAAATTTATCACTTTCTTCCTCTTTTGTTTTCGACTTCATGCATAGCCTTTGGAACTCCTCAGTGTATGAGTTCACATCCATCTCCTTTTGCTTGAGATTTTGTCTCCTCTTATGGATTTGTATTTCATAGTCTTTGGGTACATAGGCCTCTTTGATTAAGGCAACCATCCTCTTCCAAGAAACAATCTTGGGCTTTTTGTCCTTCTCTCTTTCCTCTTAGACAAAGTTCCACCAAGTTAGGTCTACTCCATTCAACTTGGACTTAGTAATCTTCACCTTCTGGTGTCCTAGAATGTCTTCACATTCAAAGAAACTAGACAGGGAGTCTATACAATCCACCACAACATCTGGTTCCATCTTCCCAGTGAAAGTTGGCAAATCAATCTCCTACTCCATGGTTCTCCTTTCCATGGATTTGACGGCATTAAGGAAGTGCCTCTGGTCATGAGGAATCGCCTCTTCCTCCATCATAGCGATCTCATCCTCATCCCCTTCTTCACCACTACCAATGCCTCCATCTTCCTTCCCATCTACTCTGCCTCTCAACCTCTCTAGCTCCCTCTGCATTGCCTTGCAAGTAGTGGCCTACTCTCACAATATTTGCCAATTCCATGTTGGTGATTGGTCCTCTAGGGACCTCTTCTTCTTGTCCCTCTGACATCTCTCAATTCTCTATCTCCTTACCAAAGTCGTTACTAGCTCTGATACTACTTGATGTAGAGCCCTCCTTGTAACCTTTCAAACACCTCAAAATCTATGACACTGACCCCTCAAGACAACAATGGGATCCAATCAAGACAAGTCTCTACAACATTAGTTCAATCTTCTCATCATCTCCAAGGCTCATACCTAATCAATCTTGGGTACCTTGCTCCAACACACTCTATGATACCTCCAAGGGTTAAAGATAATTTTCATACCGGTTTTGGGTCATACAAGACTCCCCAAGGTCAAACCAAGCACCGATTGTAAGGATTCATGCCCATTTCTTAAGGAACCTTCACAATTAGGCCTATTTGCTTGTAGCCCTTTTTAGCGGGTAAAGAGAGCTTAAGTTAAAACTTTCCCAAACACCCTAGAAAAAACCTATGAATTCAAGTGCCCTTTTGGAAGTTACACAAATCCCCAAAAGGAAGGTTCAGGGTCTGACAAACAAAGGCCTGAGCCGGTAGGATGTTGACTGTCCCAAAGGGATAATTAGGCCTCTTTTGTGAAGCAACTATATTCAAATGAATGAACTGGCCAATTACAATCCCATGTGCATGTAGGGAACCATAAACCATAAGGGATTCTAGGGTTACACGTCTGGAATCATCACCATTTGCACACAAGGGTAATTTTGTTGTTCAAGGTCTAGGTAGCCACATAAAGATGTCTACCTAGGGTTGCTCCAAACACACCTCTCCCTTGCTCCTCCTGCAAAAAACTCTTGGAATCCTAAAATAAACTGACCATACTTGCCTTTCACCAAATCACATGGGTCTCAGATTGATAAACTGCAAGATATGGCCATGGAGGAGGAAAAACCCAAGGTAAACCTTGGTTTTCCGAGCACCTACAGTAAAATGTGAATATCATGAGAAAAACACACAACTAGAACTTCAAACCAAATAAAAAACAAAGTTAACTCTCCTCTCCAACCAATTCACATCATTGGGAATGGATCCCAATCCATACAATACCATACCACGAACCAAAAATCTAGAATTGCAGGAAAAAACTCAAAATTCTATTAGTTTGTTGTCACCACAACTCTCTTCCATACAATATCTCTTTGGGAATTGGATCCACAAGGTGTATAAACTACTCCACAAATTCTCTCAACTGAAACCAAAAGGTTAGAGCCATCGAAGGACTCCAAACAAACAAAAATGTAAAAATGCATAAAAGTTGCTCATGACAACTTTTGACAACTTTTGCAAAAGTTTTCAAAATGTCATCTTTCGCCTCCTAATGCCTTGGGTCAAGTCTAACCCATCCTAAAACATCCTAGAAGCACTAAAACCAACACATTTGATCCCCTATTGTCCAAAAGTCCTAATTGGCTTATAGAAATACCAAAATAGGAGTTTGGCTCACAAGATGGGGTTCATTACTACAAACACACAATGCATGATTGAAAACCTATACAAAACATTCTAAAGACATATTTGATGCCTTATCTTCTCTTCTCAAAGTCCAACTTATCATATTGAAGGGTTTGACAGGGTGCTCCTGTACCAATTTATGTTATTTGGCCGACATGTAATCTGATATTGTATATGTCTTTGTAAGTCGACATAAGGCATAAAAGTTGTATAGGGTATGTAGGTCAGTTTGATTAGATAATTATTAATGTATGATGGATATGAAAATGTAATGTGATGTGAAATTACTCAAAGAGATTATGTATGTGAGGAATTTATTGTAAGGGTTCTTTCGGTAAAAGGGTTTAGGGTTTCTAATCGAAATAGACAGAGCTTAAACCGGAACTATATTATAACTTAGAATATGCTATCTTAGTAGTTCACACTTCTCCGAATTGTTGTCTGGAATTTTATGTAGTCAGTGAGGCTCCTATTGTGATTGAGCAGTGTGATCTAGGCTATAAGTCTTCTTGCAAGTGCAAGACCATCATTTTTTGTAATATCTCTCCATATGGCCAGTGGATTGATATTGTGGGTCACAATCCCACCATGGTTTTTCCTCTTTGAAGTTTTCCACGTATAAATCTTTGTTATGGTTCTCATTTATGTGTTTAGCTTATTGGTTGCTTCACTTCTTTCAATTTTGTATGTACCAGCATATCAGTTGGTGTGTGAATATTGTTAAGGCTAAAATCTACTATTCCAATATAACACTGATTCACCCCCCCTCTTAGTGTTATTAGTTTCCAACAATTGGTATTAGAGCCTTGTGCCTCAGAGAAATTTTATCAACTTGAGGAAGATCCTGAAACCATAATCATTGAATATGGCTTTGGACAAATAGATTGAGATGGCACTTGAAGATTATGATGCTACAAGATGAATTGAATTCTACTAGGGAATTCATTCTTGTCCTATAAGAGAGGCTATCATCTGTTCAAGATAGAAGGAAGGAACCTTTGCAAAATCAGGATGATGAAGAGAAAAATGCACTTAAGGAGCAATGTCATAAATTGAGTCAGGAGAACATGGTTATGAAGTATCAAATGCAAGTTATAACTATGAGGATGTCTAAGGAGATTGAGGACAGAAAGAAAAAGAAAGAAAATCTTGTTGTATCCCTAAAGAACATGTTTGAAGAATGTGGTAGGTTGGTTCATCAAAATGATATGTTGAGAACTGATTTGGTACAATCCCATAGGAATGAGCAAGAGCTTGAGAGACAAATGATAATACTAAGAGAAGATTTAACTTCTATGAGTGAGTACAAAGAAAAATTCAAGATCAACTTAGCACAACTTGATCAGTTATTGAAGAGACAGAGGCAGATTGAAGATTCCAGTGGACTTGAATTTGAGCAAGGATAGAGTTCTGGTACTACTAATGAAGATCAAAATCATAAGGCACTGGTAAGATAATTAAATGCTTATAAATTCAATGGTAGATGCGTTGCTTGTAATAGATTTGGTCACATGACTAGGCAATGTAGAAATAGAGAAAATTAGAACCCTTATTCTTGTCCCGGTAAATGTTCTAAATACAATAAGTTTGGTCATAAGACAAAAGATTGTAGAATGAATGTAAAATGTTATGCTTGTGGAAAATTTGGATAGTGCAGGTCAAGCAATTTCACCAGTTTTAGCAAAGCAATTCAAAAGAACAATGTTACAAGTTATGCATGCAATGAAGTTGGACATATTGCTAAGTTTTGTAGAAGCATAAATCCATGGGTTAGTAATGGAGGATCAAATGGAAAAGGGAAAGAGAAGGTTAGTGAAATCCGGCAAGATCATACTCAGAGATGGGTTAGGAAGACCAAAGAATAATCATCAGATGGGAATGTCCTGGTTACTTATCCGGCAGAAGAGGTTGCTCCTACACTGACAGTGAGCTCATCCGATAACTAAGGCAGATTCCTTAGGGGAAGGAAGAATTCATGAAGATGTTGCGTATGCCCCAAGAAGAGGTTCTGGAAGATGTTCTAGATATTGGAGAGGATTATCTAGGATGGATATGTTCTGAGTGAGATCCAATATCTTTCACTGGCAGTCATTTATGTCAATGGAAGATTAGGGTTTTTCTAGAAGGATAAAAGGTTGAATACACTTCATTGTTAATCACCCTACATTCAGAGCAATTTCAGAGTGATTCAAAGTGACTAAGTGTGATCAGAGGCTATTCAGAGGCAATCTGATTTATTATTGAGCGATTTCACTGGCGTTTGGAAGAATTTGTTGAAGGTTTTCACTTAGAGCGATCAAAAGGTATTTATCTTAAAACATGGTGATGAATACTAAGAGGGGGGGTGAATTAGTAAACCAAAAAATACTTTAAACAAACTTTTAAACAGTTTAGCAGATAATCGGTACAACAGATTCACTAATAAACCAGTTAAGATAAATGCAAACCAAATAGAAAACAAAGCATTAACCCACAAGAGCGCAATCACCATAACACAAGATATTTGGCATGGAAACCCAAATGGGAAAAAACCATGGTGAGCAGAAACTCACAAGTAACTATCTACAGACTAGAAACCAGACCAATTAAGGTCAGACCGATTAAGGTCATACAATGTTCTTCACTAGAACAAATCCTGTTAGGAATCTAGATCTCTATTAGGAGATAAGTCCTATTAAAGACTACCTTATTAAAAGATTTCAAATCCACAGTTGTGAACCACCTTGTTAGAGGATTTACAAAGGCTTTGTCAGGCCTACCCGATTAAGGGTTTCAGACTTGTCGAAGATATTAGTAATCAATGAGTGAATGATCTAGATAATAGCACAGTATGTTTAGTTAGATCCTTGACAGCTCATTGTTAATGCATTTCAGCATTACTCCAGTCTTCAATATCTCCACACTCTATCTCTTCACACAGACCTAATCTTCTCTTCAATGATCACACATAACCTTTTTTATCACACATGCAAACCCTAGACATGATGTCCTTATAACGGAATCTGATTTCATGTCGGTCCAATAGAATTAGACTACAAGTTCCTAGGTTCAATACATCTGGACACATTTGGTAACATGACACAAAATTACCGCCAAAGTGTTGGTGGATGATAACTCATCAAACATTACAAAAATACAAGTTGGTAACTCATCACAGAGTAATACTGGTTAATACAATATACCGATTACAGGTTGTAAAAAATGAAGACTGGTAGATTGTAGAGTTCTGATCAAAAGTTAACTACAACTTGGTTCCTTCATGCCACTTGACCTCCTCGTACCACTTGGGGTCTTCATACCACTTGCAGTCTTCATACAATCTGTGACTGGTAAACCATTTTCTACAAAACACCGATAGTCTAAAAACTATACATTCAATAATACACAATATCGGTTGGAGGAATTACTGGTTGAACATAGCGTATACATCAAGAAAGTGTGTCTCCATCAATGAAAATCAAAACATCATCAAAATACCAGCAATTTCCCCCTTTGGCATTGATGGCAACACTTGGGAATATTTTGACATCTAAGTGTTTTTACAAAAAAATGCCATAATCAAAATTACTCCCCCTAAGCATATAAACTATCCCTTTTGTAAAAATTACAATGTACACTACTTCCCAAAATGGTAACATGAAAGTATACATGAAATGGTAACATTCACCAAAATTTTAATAATGTACACTACTCCCCCATTTCCAACAATGACAAAGTAATGCAAAATAACCCCTTTTTGCTTATATAATAAAATAGAGTAGATGTTCATGACAATAAGGAATGAAATTTCTCAGATTTAAAATCCTATATAAAAGTTCTCATGGCCAATGTCCATGACTCAAGTAATGAGGTAGCAACCTCACTTTCAGTCTTCATCTGCAATA
The DNA here is from genome assembly GCF_030272615.1 of Cryptomeria japonica. Classification (NCBI taxonomy): domain Eukaryota; kingdom Viridiplantae; phylum Streptophyta; class Pinopsida; order Cupressales; family Cupressaceae; genus Cryptomeria; species Cryptomeria japonica. The sequence goes on along the minus strand of NC_081410.1, from coordinate 635,704,378 downwards.
CCAGTTCTTCCATTGCATCAATGGTACTCATCTCTTGAGTTATCGTGATAGCTTCTAGGTTGAGAAAACATTTCTAAAGAATCTACAATCTTGGCAATAGGAGCAATTGAATCTCCTGCAAATATGTAGTCTGGTTGTTGATCTCTGAGTCCATCTTGGTAGTCTGATTCTGATAATGATGAACGGTTTGTCCATAGGTAGTGAATGAATCATATGACATCTTGAAATTGCTGATATATGCCTGTAACTCCTATAGGAGTTTAGCTTTCTAGTTAAGCACATCATCGCAAAATAGATGGGGTTGGCAGATTTTACTCAACACTAATTTACCTTCACCCATAGCAACAATGATATCATTCTACTACTTCAGTAGTTGTGTCCGCAGTTCATTCATTTGCTTGACTAAGGCAGTATTGAGTGCCTCTTCATGGTTCTTCTTTGCAATTGCTTCAGCAACATCTTCCAAGCATTATACTTGGTCCTCCACTATGGTACAGAGAAGTTTGAGCTTGGATAGAGATGAATCCATACTGGGGAGGTTGGTACCGAGAATTAGACTGGTAAGGGTGTCAACCACAGTTTCTATGACATCCTGTTCTTTCTTTCTTCACAATTCCTCCAATCTCTCTTGTGCAAGTTTGATGCTTTGTAGTAGCTCAAACTTATCTATTGATTGAGTCAGACTTCCAAGAGTTAGATCAATCAGACTGGTGGTATCAACCTGTTTGGTTTGATCACTAGTTGCCTTAGGAGTCTGCCCTCCTTCTTTTGATTTGATCTTTGCTTGTTTGTTCTTCTCTGCTTCCTTCTCCTCTTCTCCTCTTTTCTTATCCTCTTCTTTCTTCTTTTGTTCATCTTCTTGTCTTTTCTTCTCCTCCTCCTTCCTTTCTTCTACCTTCCTCTCCTCTTCTTCTTTTCTCTTATCTTCTTCTCTCTTCTTCTCTTCCTCTTTCTTCTTTTCTTCCTCTTTCTTCTTCTCTACCTCTTTTCTCTTAATTTCTTCTTCCCTTGTATTTTCCTCTTCTGCTTTCTCTTTGTCTTGTTTCTCTTTTTTAGCTTTTTCCTTGTTCTGTTTCTCTTTTGCAACTTTTTCTTTGTCTTGTTTCTCTTTCTCTTTGTCAGGAGTGACATCCTCAGTATCTAATGTTGTTGGCAAATGCACACTCCAATGAGAAATTGTAGGTGATTGAAGGTATTGTCATTGATGGCAACCTTACAATCATATGATACCGGTAGGCATCGACACCGCTAGACTCTACACCGACATACGTTCACCAGCACCGAAAAGATTGATTACTGGCACCCTAGCCGACAGGATTTTATTTATTGCAAAATGTAATTAATTGTAATATCTTTTTGAAAGCCGACAAGGCATATTGTAATAAGGCTCATATATAAGTATGAGATCTTAGAGAACATTTGTATGTAGGATATATAATGGATATTATGTGTGAATACTAAGGCAAAGTTTGGTATAAGGTTTTGGAAGTTGCAGAGCTTAAACCGGTACTGGATCTAGTATAACAGATGCCCTTTTGTAGCAGTACATGACATTGGATTCTCATAATCCACTTTTGTAAGTCAGTGAGACTTATCTTTTGTATGTAAGCAGTGAGCTTTAGGCAGTTGGCCTTCCTACATATGTAGGCCCCTATTGTAATAGTAATATTCTCTTATTGGACAGTAAGGGAATATTGTGGCTCACAAATCTCACCGAGGTTTTTCCCACACCAGGTTTCCTTGTTAAAAATATTGGGTTATGGTGTGTCTTTCATGTTGTGGTTGTTGTTATTTACTACATTAATTTTAGTTTACCGATACACAGTTTTGGAATGCTTTTCATTTAATAAGTTAAGAAAATCAATTAACCGGTTAGATACTGATTCACCCCCCTCCCCAACCCCCCTCTCAGTATATTTGGGAATCCTAACAATTGGTATTAGAGTCTGGTCCTCTATTTTTAAAAGCCTAACAACTTGAGGAATATTTTGACACCACTAGAGATGGAAAACTTGAGGAAGCAACTAGAAACATCTTTTTCTAGATTATGATGCAAAAAAAGTGAAGAATATCAAACTTGAAGATGATCTGAAGGCTGCACAGGAAATCATTCAAGGGTTTCAGAAAAATCTCACTATTGCTAGGAACAAAAGAAGAGAACTTTCTAAGAAGATGCAAAGTGATGATGATGAGAAAGAAACTCTTAATGATCTGGTGAACAAACTAAGACAAGAAAACAGTACAATGAAGAATGAGATGCAAGATATATCTATGAGATTTTGCAAAGACATTGAAGATAGAAAGAAGAATGAAGATGATTTGACTATAAGAATTCAATGATGCTGCAAATGAAAATCTAAGACTCAGTCATGAGAATGATATGCTAAAAATAGATATGATACACTTGGAACATAAATAAAACTGAACTTATGAGACAAAATGATTTCTTGGAAAATGAATTGGCTACTGCAAATCAACACGAGGAGAAATTCAAGAAAAGTTCAGAGGAACTTGATGACATGCAGAAGAATCAGAAACCTAATGGTGACACTAATGGCCTTGGCTTTGAAGTTGGTGAAAGCTCTGGCACTGCAAACAAACATGATCACAGCAAACCGGTAAGACAACCTACTGCTTATAAATTCAATGAGAAATGTCTTAACTATAACAAGTACGGTCATAGAGAAAATCAATGTAGATCTAGAAACTATCAGAATAATAATGCACCCACCAGTCAATGCTCTAAATGAAATAAAGTTGATCATAATTCAGAAAATTGCAGAATGAATGTAAGATGTTATATTTGTGGAAGATTTGGACACTTATCTAACCAATGCAGAACACATACTGGCATAGGATATGGGAAAGCTATTCAGAAAAACTATGCGACTTGTTATGCTTATAACAAGATTGGACATATTGCAAAATTTTGTAGAAGTAAGACATCACTGGCAAATACCAAAGGACCCAGCTTGAAAGGTAAAGAAAAGGTTGAAGAGGTAAAGCAAGAATTTTCAAAACAATAGATTAGAAAGTCTAACATGAATGTTAGTGAAGCTATTCCTTCACCAGTAGGATAGAGTATCACTCCACAGGCAGGAGATCCTTCATCTAACTGAGAAATAATCCTTTGGGGGTATGGTAACAAATTGAAAAACATGCTAGTTTACGCTCGGTTGATGGTGAGAAGTTGGATTACTTCTTACCGGCAGATGAGTTAAGTTTTGACTTAACCGACAAGCATTAAATGTGGTAGTTGAAAGAAATAACATTATAAAGCAAGTGTTTTTTGCTCTTTTTTTACTCACCAAGCATTAAAATCTCCAGAGAGCACGAAAATCTCGAGCGAAGGCATCCTTAGCAAAAAGTGAAGCAATTCATCCAAGCAATCATCCTAAAGGCAGAATAAGCTATTTATAACTATGGCTTCTTCATCTACACCTGAATTTATTGCAAACCCTACTGTGATTGAAGTTATCAACCACCTTAGACTTGTGTTCAAACTTATTCCCAAAATTGCGAAGAAAGATGATACCCTAGGAGCATTCTCATAAATACCTAAGGGAGTACTTTATGCAAAACATCCTAGAATGTATATACATTGTCATAATGAGGAACTAGGAGCTGAAAAAATAATGAACATGTGTAGGACTGTAATTTGTGATGAACATGCATAGTAATATTAAACTGGAACACAAGATTGTGGAAACCCTAGGTTTTGTGGACATTCTTAGTATCCCTAATTTTTGTAAAGATGTGATAAAAATAGTCTTGAGCAGAGTACATGCCGAGTTCTTTTGGTTGGATTTCATCCATAAGATTACTAAAGAGGCAGTTAGGGCAGTGACAGGCTTACCTTCCACCGGGAGCAGGCCTGACAGAACAAAGAAGGTTTCAAATTACCAAGGAAGTTCCTGGTATTGGTAGGAAAGACTTTGGTTTTGATATACCAATAGGAAAACAACTGTCAGATACACTGAACAATATGGGAGATGATAGAGAGAAAAACATAAATGAATATATTCAAACTTTGAAAGCAAGAATGAAGACAAGAATAAGGCTATCTCAAGCAATTGTTGATAAATATCAAAAGGAGATATGCTTTGTGATCAAGAAAGATGAAATCTGGATTGAGGCAGTTAACCCTAGAACTATTTGGGTTATAGAGATGGGATATGAGGTAGATGACAACATAGTTGAAACTTATGCAAAATCCCTCTTAGAAGCCCCTAAGGAACCAACAAAAATTTTTTTTGGCAATCTTGAAACAATTGAAAGTGGCATTCAATCTCAGAAAAGAGTTAAGAAAACTGAGCAGATAGTTAAGAGAGGTTCAAGGTAGGCTAAAGCAATAAAAGAAGTTGTAATAAAGAAAACTGGTATTAAGGAGAGTGAATTGGAAGGACTACAACTGGAGACACATCTCTCACTAGTTGCTACTTCTTCTGACAGTGAGATGCCAACTGAATTCAAAAGGGTAGAAAGAAAGAGAAAACCCTCACCGGCACCCTCACCCACACCCAGGAAGACAAGACAAAAACAACAGGCAATTAGGCCTCAGGCTAAGAAAATGACACCAAAGAAGAGGAAACAAAAATAAGTTATTCCTCCTTTTGACAAACTTTTGGAAGAGATCACTAAAGATGGAAAACTGACAAACATCAGCAAACTATATAATACACTATCCAATGATGAAAAAGAGAGTATAGAAAATAATGTAATCTTACACTTGGACATTTATAAGAAATTTTTTATGGAGATTGTAGATGACATACCAAATGACTTGTACAGAAGATTAGAAGCTAGAAGGGTAGCTATTGTTGAATTAGATAAAAAAAATTAAAATAGAAAAACTACTTGCAGTTCACCAAGTGAACTCCACTCAAGAGATTGATGAGCTAATCAATGAAGCTAACCAGATAGTATTCTCAACTGGACACCAGCATGTAGCATTAATGGCAGGAAGAGTAAATGAAATATCAGAAGAGACTACAGATAAGTGGGACATATTTTTTGTTGAGAAGGAAAAACAACAGAGAACTTAAGAGACCAAAGACTATCAAAGTCTACCAAAAGGATAAGGGGAAAGGTAAGGTAGGTGGACCTCCAAGCCTAAAGATAACAAATAATTTACCCCCACCAACCTCTGATACTCCACTGGTAGAAACTATTGACACACAATCGGCAACAGAGAGTATGGATACACCACATGAGGATACATATCCTAACTCTGAGGTGTTATACACAATGAACATTGACACACAAGAAGTCAATATTGTGGTAGATAAAGAAACAAATGACAAGAGAGATTTGGCAAGAGAGCCACCGACAGAAACTGTTAAAAACATTGGAATTGGGGTAGAACAAACCAAAGCACCAAATGATCCCCTGGATATAGGAAAGGCAGATACCATAGGTACACACACTATTGTATCTACTGAGTCATCGGCAATAGATAGTACAGAAGTAGATCAAGAGAAACCGATAGATACATCAAAGCAAGAATCACGAAATCCGGCAGTGGATGACATAGTGAAATCATCTGAAGCACAAACAGAGATACCATCAGGAGAGAACAAAGAGAAACCATCAAAGCAACATGCTCTTGCTGAGGAAAACATTGAAAAATAGGTAGAGCAACAGGATTCACAGGTACATACTCAGACAGTACCACCGACTACATTGGACAAGCCCAAACCTTTGGTAGTAGAAATGGAAACTTGAACTAATCCTCCAGAGAAAGAGGAAAGCAAAGCTATCACAACCACTGATGGTTTCAGTCAGCTGGTACATCTATGATTGAATTTAGGCCTACAAATGTAACTGAGGTACTCTTAGATTCAATAAAGAAAATAATGGAGTGTAATGCACAAGCTTATAAGGCTATAGATGACACTTTACCAATTTTGAAGATGATAGCTCCAAAGTGTAATATAGAAAATAAATATTCTTTGAGCCAATTAGACACATTATCTAAGTATATAACCGACAACCTAATAACAGTGGATCAGATAAATGAAGACACCTTCAGAGAGAAAATGAATAAGGAGAAGGAAAAATTCTTTGAGGAGACACTAAACAATAATAAGGAACATATGGAAACCTTATTACCAGTATTAGGTAAACCAATTTTGGACTTCAAGAAATTGTATAGAGATGCATGTAAAATAGACATTTTGACAAAAGACATAGATAAAGATATCGACATATCCTAGAAGGAAATAAATGATATTGCTGGCAACTTGATAGGTTCATCGGACTCAATATTAGTAATTGAACAAGAAGTTGCAATTTTTTAAGAGAAAATAGAAAAGCTTGAGAAAGACGAGTAAAGAATAAAGTTTAAGGCAAAAGAACTTAAATGCAGACTAAGTCCTAAATTGGATATCCTCATCTCTTTGTATGAGGCTCTTGTTCCAGGACTTAAGACATCAGAAGAGAAAATGCACTCTATCACTGGTACAATTCAAAGAACTGAAGCAGCACTGAAAGACAGTGAGATTTTACAACAGTCTGAATGTTGCCTCAATAGAAATTTATCAAATTGTAATAAACAGATTACAAGGATCTAGGAAGGAATCACACTCCATTGACATTGAATGACAACCTTTGTCATTGATTCCAAAGGGGGAGTAGTGGAGATGAGAAAAAGGCTCAGCAGAAGACGTCATCAGCTCAAGGGGAGCACACATTTTGGTAACACAGTTTTGACAGTTTTGACAGATTCTTTTGGACAAACATTTTTGGACATTTTTTGGATTTTTCTCACGAGTGTTGCCATCAATTCCAAAGGGGGAGACTATTGGCAAATTCACACTCCAATGAGAAATTATAGGTGATTGAAGGTATTGTCATTGACGACAACCTTAATATCATATGATACCGGCAGGCATCGATATTGGCAGACTCTACACTGGCATATGTTCACCGACACCATGGCCGACAGGATTTTATTTATTGCAAAATGTAATTAATTGTAATATCTTTTTGAAAGCCAAAAAGGCATATTGTAATAAGGCTCATATATAAGTATGAGATCTTAGAGAACATTTGTATGTAGGATATATGATGGATATTATGTGCAAATACTAAGGCAGAGTTTGGTATAAGGTTTTGGAAGTTGCAGAGCTTAAACCAGTACTGGATCTGGCATAGAAGATGCCCTTTTGTAGTAGTATATGACATTGGATTCTGATAATCCGCTTTTGTAAGTCAGTGAGACTTCTCTTTTGTATGTAAGCAGTGAGCTTTAGGCAGCTAGCCTTCCTACATGTACAGGCCCCTATTGTCATAGTAATATTCTCTTATTGGCCAGTAAGCGAATATTGTGGGTCACAAATCCCACCGAGGTTTCTCCCACACCGGGTTTCCTCATTAAAAATATTGTGTTATGGTGTGTCTTTCATGTTGTGGTTCTTGTTCTTATTTACTGCATTAATTTTAGTTTACCGGTACATAGTTTTGGAATGCTTTTCATTTAATAACTTAAGAAAATCAATTAACCAGTTTAATATTGATTCACCCCCCCCCTCCCTCTCAGTATCTTTGGGAATCCTAACAAATGCATCAACATCAATAGTATCAATTGTTCTGTAACTCTTTCACCTTCATTGTCAAATACCTCATCCAATTGGCCTGAGGATAGGTCAGGTGCATGATCAGCCTTCTTAGCAACTTCAGATACTCAGTGCATTCTGACAGCAGCTTTAGCATGTATATGTGTGTCATTTTCCACTTCAGAAGTTTTATCTTATAGTAGCTTGAGTCTTCTCCTTCTCATGAAGAAAATGCCCTTGTGTGTATCCATTATTTCAAATAACTCAGAATTTGAAGCATCAGGAAAGTATTGCGCAAAAATTTTCTCCCTGATCTCCTATTCCTTTTCAATGGCAATGTGTCATTTATTATCTAAAGAATTATACAAAGAATCTGGTGTAACTGATCTAATCTCTAATGGTGACCGATCATTAACACATAAATATTTGATGACTTCCTATTCTACCTCCTCTTTCTCACTATCATTAAAATCATCAAAATATTCCTTTAAATCATCAAGCATTGTCCTCTTAATATTCTTTAGAGTCCTCTGACAATGTGCCATTGGCTTATAAGAGGAAATATCTATATTTACTGGTGTTGAAGTTGCAGGTACATTACCGATAGACTTCACCTTCTTGCTTGATTGCCTTGTCTTCTTTGTTTGAATTTCCGGTTCAGTGTCCTCTGACTCTAGTGAGTTGGTTTTGGTTTTCCGCTTCCTCTCAAATACCTTTGCTAGAATAATCTCAGGTTTCTTCTTAGCTGGTGCTCGTTTGGTCACTTTCGGACTGGCAGAGGTAATCGGTGCAGATACTAATGGCACTTCTTTGTCCTTTTTCTATTTTGGTTCTTCAATTGGTGTGACCCTCTCCAAGTAGTTATCCGTTCCCTTTTTCTTTGCATCCAGTGGTGAGGAAAGTAGGGTAGAGGCATATCCGATCAATAGGTCATTCACTACTTCATAACCCATAGGTTCAACTACTTCCTTTCTCAGTTCCATCGCTTCCATTATGCAGTCATCTATCATTATTGTGAAGTAGATGTCATCTTCATATTCCTTCACAATATCATCAGATATCCTCATTCTCTAGTTCATTTTCCGCTTGAATTCATTAAAATACTTGTTTAGAACCTCAGGATATCTAGTTCCTACTGCTTGTAGACTTTCCTTAACTTGTCTAGAAACTGGTAGGTTAGTAGACCATTGAACATCACCTACTCTAGGGAAATAATCTTGAAACTAGAAGAATAAGCCGACCAGAAGTTGGCCAAACCTGAACCTTAGAGAATTGTATTTTTTGATGGACTTCAAATTCAACAGCAATTGCTTCTGTAGATAGATACATAGGTCAAATATAGTGTCTTCCTTGATCATTCTATAAGCAGCATTCATTATAGCGGTAGGGACAAAATTCATTCTGCTGGCATAAAATATCTGGTAACCAATCACCATGCAAGCATATTTCACTAGATCATCTTTAATGGTATTGATGATCATCGCTCGTTGGTCACTCATAGAACCAGTGAGCTTTGTCATTTTAGTTTTGGTGACCTTCCATAGAGCTGGTACCTCTCCAATATTGCAGAAACTAGTGACGACATATATTGCTTCTGGTGTGATGTCATGGGTCTGCTCGAGATACATCTTGTCACCATGCACTTTGCTAAGGATGATATGAATATGTTCTTCTGTGAACTCTTCTAGAAAATATACCGCATTGTACAGTTTCATCTTCTCAAGGACGCTATATTCAGGTTCGATATTCTTGTCATCCCCACAGAACAGACTTAGTTGGGAATGAATCACTAGGGATCCTAGGTCTTCCAATTTATAGTCTATATACCCTGAAACATCTCCCTCAATAATAACTCCGACGGGTATTTGAGATAGGGTTGTTGGCAAATGCACACTCCAATGAGATATTGTAGGTGATTGAAGGTTTTTTCATTGATGGCAACCTTGCAATCATATGATACCGACAAGATAATTTACCGGCACCAGCAACGATAGACTCTACACTGGCACATAGAACACCAGCTGTAAAAAGAAATATACCGACACCCAGGCTGACAGGAATTTTGTTTATAATATATTTTGTAATTAATTGTAAAATCATTGTAAGCCGACTTGGCAAGTTGAAAAATGACTCATATATGTATGAGATCATTATAGAACATTTTGTAAGTAAGAAGATAGGCAAAATAAGACAGACCTAATATGTAAATTATAGGTTAAGGATTTATGTATGAAGCAGAGCTAAAACCGGTACTGGATCTGGCATAGTAGATGTTATTTTGAAGCAGTACAAGACATTGGATTTGCTCAATCCATTTTGTAATTGAGCACTAAGCTCTAAGAACTTGGCCTTCCTGCATGTGCAGGCCCCTATTGTAAGAGTAATATTCACTTATTGGCCAGTAAGCGAATATTGTGGGTCACAAATCCCACTAAGGTTTTTCCCACACCGGGTTTCCTCATTAAACTACTATGTTATGGTATGCTTTTCATGTGGTTGTTGTTATCTCTGTTTATGGCATTACTTTTTGTTTACCAGTATATAGTACTGATATGCTTTACATGTTTTAAGTTAAGAAAATTATATAACCAGTTAGATACTGATTCACCCCCCCCCCCCCCCCCCCCTCTCTGTATCTTTGGGAATCCTAACAATTGGTATCAGAGCCTAGTCCTCTATTTTCAGAAGCCTAGTAGCTTGAGGAAGATCTTGACACCAGTAGAGATGGAAAACTTGATGAAGCAATTAGAAGCAGCTCTCTCAGACTATGATACAGAAAAGTTGAAAAATATCAAACTTGAAGATGATCTAAAGGCTGCATAGGATATTATTCAAGCACTTCAAGAAAATCTTACCATTGCAGAAAACAAGAGAAGAGAACTTTGTGAAAAGATGCAAAATAAGAATGATGAAAAGGAAACTCTGAGTGATCTGATGAATAAGCTGAAACAAGAAAACATGACAACAAAGAATGAGATGCAGGATATGACTATGAGATTTTGTAACGAAGTTGAAGATAGAAAGAAGAATGAAGAAGACTTGACTAGAAGACTGAATGATGCTGCAAATGAAAACACAAGACTTAGTTATGAAAATGATATGTTGAAGACAGATCTGATGTGTGCACAAAATGACTCAAATGAACTCATGAGACAAAAAGGTATCTTGGAAAGAGAACTAGCTACTGCAAATCAAGACAAGGAAAAATTCAAGAAAAGCTCAGAAGAACTTGATGACTTGCTGAAAAATCAGAAACCGGTAAGACAACCAAATGCTTATAAATTTAATGGAAAATGCTTTAACTGTAACAAGTATGGTCATAGAGTAAATCAGTGTAGATCTAGAAATTATCAGAGCACTAATACACCCACCGGTCAATGCTCCAAATGCAACAAAATTGGTCATAATTCAGAAAATTGCAGAATGAATGTAAGATGTTATGTTTGTGGAAGATTTGGACACTTATCTAATTAGTGTAGAACACAAACCGGCATAGGATATCGGAAAGTTATTCAGAAAAACAATGTGACCTGTTATGCTTGCAACAAGATTGGACATATTGCAAAATTCTGTACTAGTAAGGCATCACCGGCAAGTAATAATGGTGCTAGTTTGAAAGGTAAAGAAAAGGTTGAAGAGGTAAAGCAAGAATTTTCAAAACAATGGATCAAAAAGTCAGATCTAAATGTTGATATGAATACTCCTCCACCGGCAGAACAGAGTAACACTCCACCGGCAAGAGACTCTTCATCTAACTGAAGAAAATTCTTTTGAGGGTCTAGCAACCAAATGTGAAACATGCTATTATTCCCGCGATTGATGGTGAGAAGTTGAAATTACTTCTATACCGGCAGATAAGTTAAGTCATTACTTAACCGACAAGCATTAAATGTGGTGGTTGGAAAAATTAACATTATAAAACAAGTGTTTTGGCTCCATTTTCATGTCCGAGCATTCAAATCTTCGAGAGCACGAAAATTCCCAAGCGAAGGCATTCCAAGAAAAGAAGTGAAGCAATTCCTCAAGCAATCATTTTTTAAGGCAGATAAAGGTATTTATAACCATGGCTTCTTCACCTACTCCTAAATTCATTGCAAACCCTATTGTTGTCGAATTTATTAAATGCCCTAGACCCGTATTCTAGTTAGTTCCTAAAATTGCCAAGAAAGATAATAACATTGGTGCATTTTCTAAAATTCCTAAGGGAGTAGTTTTTGCTGAAGACCCTAGAATGTATATACATTGTCATATAGAGGAATTAGGTGATGAGTAAATTAAGAATATGTATAAATCTATAATTTGTGATGAATCCGAAAATATCAAACCTGAACACAAGATAGTTGAAACCCTAGGTTTCACTAAAATTCTCAGTATCCCAGATTTTCCCAAGGATGCTATAAGGATAGCACTAAGCAGGGTACATGGTGCATTCTTCTGGTTGGACTCAGTTCACAAAATCACAAAAGAAGCAATAAAGGTTGTGACAGGGTTACCCTCCACTGGTAACAGACATGATAAAACAAAGAAGGTCTCAAATGACCTAGTGATAAACCTAACTGGTACAACATTTGATAAGAGATCTTTAAGGGTAAATGATGTAACGGATATCAATGTCAAATTCATCAGTATCATCTTAGGGTACAAAACTACACATGCAAATAGGTTAAACTTAGTCTCTAGCCTATGTTGGCATATGCACACTCCAATGAGACATTGTAGGTGATTGAAGGTTTTGTCATTGATGGCAACCTTACAATCCTATGACACCGGCAAGACATCATACCGGCACCCGCAAAGTAGACTCTACACCGGCACTTAGACTACTGGTACCAGCAGGGAAAGGAAGCATGCCGGCATAGAGGCCGACAAGATTTTTGTTGTAATATCTTTTATTTATTATTGTAAAATATTTTGTAAGCCGACTTGGCATGATGTAAAATGACTCATATATATAAGAGTTCATTGTAAGACATTGTAAGTGTAGCAAGAAGAAAAAAAAGGGATGCAAGATATGGAATATAATTAGGCAGACCTATTATGCAAAATATAGGTTAAGCTTTTATGTAAGAAGCAGAGCAGAAACCGGTACTGGATCTGGCATTATAGATTCTATTCTGAAACATTACAAGACATTGGACTTATACAATCCATTTTGTAAGTCAGTGAGACTTCCATTTTGAGCAGTGTGCTCTAGGCACTTGGCCTTCCTACATGTGCAGGCCCCTCTTGTAGTAGTAATATTCTCTTATTGGCCAGTAAGTGAATATTGTGGGTCACAAATCCCACCAAGGTTTTTCCCACACCGGGTTTCCTCGTTAAATCATTGTGTTATGGTGTGTCTCTTATGTGGTTGTTTTTATTTCTGTTTATTACATTATTCTCTGCCTATCGGTACACTATTTTAATATGCTCTACATGTTTTAAGTAAAGAAAATTAATGAAACCGGTTAGATACTGATTCACCCCCCCCCCCTCTTACTATCTGTGGGAATCCTAACAATTGGTATCAGAGCTTGGTCCTCTATTTTTAGAAGTCTAATAGCTTGAGGAAGATCTTAACACCAGTAGACATGGAAAACCTGATGAAGCAATTGGAAGCAGCTCTCTCAGATTTTGATACAGAAAAGTTGAAGAATATTAAACTTGAAGATGATCTAAAAGCAGCTCAGGAAATTATTCAAGCACTTCAATAAAACCTTACCATTGCAAGAAATAAGAGAAGAGAACTTTGTGAAAAGATGCAAATTAAAGATGATGAAAAAGAAAGCCTTAATGAGCAGATATGGAAGTTAAAACAAGAGAACATGACAACAAAGAATGAGATACAGGATATGACTATGAGATTTTGTAAAGAAATTGAAGATAGAAAGAAGAATGAAGAAGATTTGACCAGAAGACCAGGTGATGTAGCAAATGAGAACACCAGACTTAACTATGAAAATGATTTGTTGAAGACAAATCTGATGCATACACAGAATTACTCCAATAAACTGATGAGGCAGAAAGAGATCTTAGAAAGAGAACTGGTTGTTGCTAATCAGCATAAAGAAAAATTCAAGAAAAACTCAGTAGAACTTGATAACTTGGTGAAGAATCAGAAACCCAAAGGTGACACTTGTGGAATTGGCTTTGAAGTTGGAGAAAGCTTTGGTACTGCAAACACACAGGATCACAGTAAATCGGTAAGACAACCTAATGCTTACAAATTTAATGGAAAATGCTTTAATTGTAATCAGTATGGTCATAGAGAAAATCAATGTAGATCTAGAAGTTATCAAAACACCAATACATCCACTGCTCAATGTTCAAAATGCAACAAAGTTGGTCATAACTCTGAAAATCGCAGAATGAATATTAGATGTTATGTTTGTGGAAGATTTGGACACCTATCTAATCAATGTAGAACACAAACCGGCATAGGTTATGGGAAAGCTATTCAAAAAAATAATGTGACTTGTTATGCATGTAACAAAATTGGGCATATTGCTAAATTTTGTAGAAGCAAGTTCTCACCGGCAAACAACAATGGTCCTAGCTTGAAAGTAAAAGAAAAGGTTGAAGAGGTTAAGCATGAATTTTCAAACAATGGATTAGAAAATCAGACATAAACAATGTTGAAATTACTCCTCCATTGGTAGAACCAATCAACACTCCACCGATAGAACAGAGTAGTACTCCACCGGCAGAAAGCTCTTCATCAATTTGAAGAATGTTTCCTTGAGGGTTTGGCAATCAAATGAGACATATGCTATTATTCCCTTGGTTGATGGTAAAAAGTAAAAATTACTTCTATAACGGCAAAATGAAGTTAAGTGATTACTTAACCGATGAGCATTAATTGTGGTAGTTGGCGAAATTGGCATTATAAATCAGAGGTTTTTGGCTCCATTTCACTTCACTATGAATTCAAACACTCAAAGAACGTGAAATCTCCAGAGCAAAGGCATTTCGAGCAAAGAAGCAAAGGATTTCAGCATTCATCTTTCCAAGGGCAGATAAAGTTATTTATCATGGCATCCTCCTTTGCACCTGAATTTATAGCTAACCCTACTGTAGTCGAGGTTATCAAACGCCCTAGGCCTATGTTTCAGTTAGTTCCCGAGATAGCCAAAAAGGATGATAACATAGGTGCATTCTCCCAAATTCCCAAAGGTGTTGTTTATGCAGAAGACCCTAGAATTTACATCCACTATCACATAGAAGAACTAGGAGATGAAGAAATCAAGGACATGTACAAAACAGTTATCTATGATGATTCCGGAAATGTGAAGTCTAAACATAAAATTGTTGAAACCCTAGGATTCACTGAGATCCTTAGCATTCCGGACTTTCCTAAGGATGTTATTAGGATAGTATTGAGCAGGGTTCATGGTGCTTTCTTTTGGCTAGATTCAGTCCACAAAATCACAAAGGAAGTTGAAAAAGCTATAACAGGGTTACCTTCCACCAGTAACAAGCTAGACAAAACTAAGAAGGTCTCAAATGACCTTGTAACCAGACTAACAGGTGCCACATCCGACAAGAGATCATTGAGGGTTAATGATGTAACTGATATAAATGTAAGATTCATTAGAATGATTCTTGGTTACAAAGCAACTCATGCCAATAGACTCAATTCAGTTTCAAGTTTATGCATTAAGAGTGCTTATGACATGGTTAAGGACAATGTAAAAATTGATGTATGTGAATGTCTAAAGGATGAGTTAATTGATAATTTAGGAAAAATCAAGAAGGATAAGAAAGGAACTTTCAGATTTGATAATCTACTTGTATGCTTGATGCTACACATAACCAAACAGGTTCCCGGTATAGGCAACAAAAGCCTTGCATTTGATATACTAGTAGGGAAACAGTTGTCAAACCTATTCAACAACATGGGTGAAAGCAAAGAGAAGAATATCAGTGAGTATTTTCAAGCACTTAAGGCCAAAATGAACAAAAGAATTAGACTGTCATAGAAAATTGTTGATAAGTATAAGGATGATATATGTTTTGTGATTAAAAAGGATGAGATCTGGATAGAAGCAGTGATCCCAAGAACAATCTAGGTTACTGAGATGGGTTATGATATTGATGATCATATCATTGAGACTTATGCTAAAGTCCTTTTGGAAGCTCCTAAGGAACCAAAGCAAGAAGTATTTAGTAGTGCTGAGATGATTGAAAACCAAATTCAATCTAAGAAAAGAGTAAAGAAAGTTGAAGCAATTGTGAGAAGAGGCACAAGACAGGCAAAGGCCATCAAAGAAGATGTACTGAAGCAAACCTGTATCACTAAAGATGAGTTGGAGGAATTACAACCTGAAACTCACCTACCACTGATAGCCATTTCCTCCGAAAGTGACATGTCTACCTCATTCAAAAGAGTTGTAAGGAAAAGGGATCCTTCATCGGCATCCACACCTTCACCTAGAAGAACTAGACAAAAACAACAGGCAATGAGGTCACCGGTAAAGAAGACAACCCCAAAGAAAAAGCCGACACCTAAAAGGAAAAGGACTCAACAAAATATTGCTCTGATTGACAGACTGCTAGATGAGATCACTAAAGAAGAAAATCTCAAAAACATCAACAGACTATATGACTCACTATCGGTTGATGAGAAAGAGCAAGTGGAAAACAGTGTTATCTTACACTTAGATATGTATAAGAAGTTTTTAATGGAAGTTGTAGATGAAATACTAGGTGAACTTTATAAGAGATTGGAAGCAAGGAGACAAGTTGTTGTAGAGCTTGATAAAAAAATAAAAATTGAAAAATTACTTGTTGTTTACCCAGTAAACTCACCGAAGGAGATTAATGACTTAATTGTGAGATTAATGACTTAATTGTAGAAGCCAACCAGTCAGTATTCTCTACTGCACACCGGCAAATTGCCCTAATGGTAGGAAGAGTGAATGAAGTAACAGAAGAAACAGAAAATGCATGGGATATATTCCTTGTGGACAAGGAAAAGCAGGAAGAGTACCAGAACCCCAAGCCTATCAAAGTCTATCAAAAGGACAAATATAACGGTAAAGGAAAGGTTGGTGGTCCCCCAACTTTAAAAATAAAAGAAAAATGTAGATGTATAAAAATGACCATATTCCTAAATGAATATTTTATGTTCATTTCAATATTTAATTAAATCCAATTTAATTAAAATACCCACATTCCTCTATTTAATTAAGTAAATTACTCAATTTATTTAAATTAAATTCACTATACCCATTTAATGAATAAATCATTTTATTCAATTAAATCCCCCCTATCCACTTTTAATTAAATTCAAATTTAATTAAAATAGTTATCCTAAATTAAATAAATCTAATTTATCTAATTTCCCCAAATTACAACCAAATTGAATAAATCATTTAATTCAATTAAATCCTATTATCCCTCCATCCACTTGCAAAATCCTACATCTCCCACTTGCCTTCCTAAACCCCTATCTAAACCCTTCTAGACTCTTCTAATCGCTTCTAAATTAGCCTAACCCATCTTCTAAACTTTGTCACATCCCTAAGCAAGGGGAGGTCACTTCTCAAATTCCTCAAAGTCTTTGATAACCATTAAAGGCTTCAAGCCTTCAACCACTTAATTCCTCAAAGTCTTTGATAACCATTAAAGGCTTCAAGTCTTCAACCACTTAAATCCCCAAAGTCTTCATAACCATTAATGGTTAACTCAAACCCTCTTACATGGTTAAAGAATTTCTTTTAACTCAACCTTCATCCAACCCAAGGGTCTCATCAAGCATTTAATGCTTTGGCCATGATTATCTCTTAATTATTTGCACAAGGGTTTATCCTTGGATTAACTCTTAATCCAATGGGTAATCTTAACTTAGACTTGACCCTTACCCTCTAGATAACCATAAGGTCTTCTCAGGCATTTAATGCCTCCAAATCCTTCTCTCAACCCAACCCTATGTTGACACTTGTCACCATTTCATTGGTGCAAATTGCAAACATGGATCCCCAACTTTCAAACTCAACTCTTGATCAACTCTTTCAATCCTGACCATCCATTGCCCTGTTTTTGCTATAAATAGAGCTCTCATTCCTCCATTTTGAATCATCCTCCAAATTTGTAGTATCACACTTATGCTCAAATACATTCAAGCTTTCATATCTCATTTTATGCTCATCATTTTAGCCTCTTTTAAATCAAGAACTAGTCTAAATATGCATGTTTAGAATAATTTCTTTATCATTTTAGTTCAATCATAGACTAAATATATCATGTTAGGATAGTACTCATACTAACCTTGTCATCTTATCATCTAGTTTATTGCATTTCTAGAATCATGCATAGCTTAGGATGCATTAAGTCTATCAAAGCATCCCTCGTTCTTGCATTTGCCATCCCTAAACCATTTTGCTCAGTAATTTGAGAGAAAAAACATTGGTTTGAGGGATATTGTGAGATAGAGAACCATGGGACCAAACTTGGGAAGCTGAGTGATACTTCATTACTCCATAGCTTGCACCAAGAAGTCCTGTGTGTGTGTGTGGACGGGTATTTTGGAACATATTTTCACATATTGAGTTCTATCGACCCGCTTTTCCCGCATACAATAACTAATCCCCATCGCCTCTGATTACTCCACCGGTAACAACAGCAGAAGATAAAATGACAGATGAAAGTATGGGTATAAAGGATGCAAATCCTAATCCTGAAGTACTATACACAGTAAATGTTGATACTCAAATAGTCAATATTGTAGTAGACAAGGACTCAACCGGTAAGACTGACAAAGCTGATAACACAGAGAAACTGACAGATGATAGCATAGGTCCACAGGTAGAGACTCGGACAGAGACAAAGACAGGTCAACAAACAGAGAGTCAAGCAGAGCAACAGGCTCTGGAACAAGGACAGGTTCACATGGAAACAGAGCCACCGACAACAGGAGAGAAACAAAAACCCTTGCTTAAGGAAATGGAAACACAAACTGACCTACCAAAGGTCACTACAAGCATGGTTACTTCTTCCATCGGTGGAATTCAGAATGTAGGTTCCTCCTCAGCAGGTTAGAAATCAACAAATGTAACTGAAGTTCTTTTGGATTCTTTGAAGAAAATAATTGATTGCAGTTCTCAAGCTTATAAAGCTATAGATGACACAATCCCAGTTTTGAAATTGATAGCTTTTAACTGTAATATAGATAACAAGGATTCTTTAAGTCAACTTGACACATTGTCAAAATACATTACTGACCACATAGTAACGATTGACCAAATAAAGGAAGATGCACTCAAGGAGAAGTTGGAAAAAGAAAAATAGAAATTCTTTGAAAATCAAATTAAAAAGTGTACCAGAGAATTTGACATACTTCTACCGGAACTATGCAGCTCATTAAAGGAATTTAAAACTCTATAAAGAGACATGTGTAAGACAAACTTTTTGACAGTTGACATAGATAAGAAAATGAGCAAGGTACAGGATGAAATCAATAAACTTGCTGACAATTTTGTTAACTCACCTGATACATTATCAGTTTTTAAGCAAAAAGTAACAAGTTTTGAGGATGAATTACTTAAGTTAGAAAGAGAAAAGGAGACAATAATAAACAAGGCTAAGAATCTGAGACTAAGATTGAGTCCCAGACTGGATTATCTAGCATCTTTGAGGAAAGAAATCTCTGAGGCATTAATACAAGGTCAGAAAACACCGACAGAGCATATGCAGCAACTCACCGGTACAGTTCAAAGAACATAGGTAGCATTGAAAGACAATAAGAGATTTATGGAAAGCATAAATTTGGTTTTGGCAAATATTTTTCAAATTGTAACCACCCAGCTATAGGGTTAAGAAATAAAACCATACTCTATTGACATCTTGACAACCTTTGTCATTGATGCTAAAGGGGGAGTAGTGGTATGAGAAAATAATCAAGTAAAAACTCATCTTCTCAGGGTGAGTTCACACATTTTTGGATGACACATTTTTGGATCACATATTTTTGGACACTCTTTGGAATCCTAACACCCTA
Source organism: Cryptomeria japonica (assembly GCF_030272615.1). Classification (NCBI taxonomy): domain Eukaryota; kingdom Viridiplantae; phylum Streptophyta; class Pinopsida; order Cupressales; family Cupressaceae; genus Cryptomeria; species Cryptomeria japonica. Next base: position 635,684,845 of record NC_081410.1, on the reverse strand, counting down.
TGCATTAAAAGTGCCTATGATATGATTAATGATAATGCAAGAATAGATGTGTGCGAATGGCTTAAAGATGAACTGATTGACAATTTGGGAAAGATAAAGAAAGACAAAAAGGGAACATTCAGATTTGGAAACCTACTTGTTTGTCTAATGTTGCACATAACCAAACAAGTACCTGGTATTGGAATTAGAAATTTTGGTTTTGATATACCGGTAGGCAAACAATTGTTAGATTTACTGAACAGCATGGGAGAGAACAGAGAAAAGAACATAAATGAGTATTTTCAGGCATTGAAGGCCCGAATGAAGACCAGAGTTAGATTGTCACAAGCAATTGTGGACAAGTATAAGAATGAAATATGTTTTGTAATAAAGAAGAATGAAATTTGGATGGAGGCAGTTATCCCAAGAACCATCTGGGTTACTGAAATGGGGTATGAAACTAATGACCACATAATAGAAACATATGCAAAATCCCTCCTGGAAGCACCTAAAGAACCTAAAGAAGAGGTATTTGGCAGTGTTGAGACTATTGAAAAACAAATTCAATCAAAGAAAAATGTTAAAAAAGTTGAGGCAATAGTTAGAAAAGGATCCAAGCAAGCAAAAGCTATTAAGGAAGATGTACTTAAACGAACTGGTATTACTAAAGATGAGTTAGAAGCACTTCAACCAGAAACTCACCTTTCACCGATTGGAACTTCTTCAGAAAGTGACATACCAGCTGCATTCAAAAGAGTTGTGAGAAAAATGAAATCTTCACCGGTATCTTCACCTTCTCCTAGAAGAACAAGACAAAAACAACAAGCAGTAAGGCCCCCAACTAAGAAATTAACTCCAAAGAAGAAGATGACCCCTAAGAAAAAAACTCAACAAACCATTGCTCCCATTGACAAACTTCTCAATGAAATAACAGAGGATGGAAAGTTGAAAAACATTAACAAATTATATGACACATTATCGGTTGATGACAAGGAGAAAGTAGAAAACAGTGTAATCCTACACTTAGATATCTACAAGAAATTTTTGATACAAGTTGTTGATGAAATATCGACAGATCTCTACAACAGACTTGAAGCTAGGAGAGTAGGTATTATTGAGCTTGATAAGAAAATAAAAATTGAAAAATTACTTGTTGTGCATCCTGTCAACTCACCTGATGAGATAGATAAATTGATCTCAGAGGCTAACTGGTCAGTATTTTCAACTTCTCACTGGCATGTAGCACTAATGGTAGGGAGAGTGAATGAGGTAACAGAAGAAACAGCTAATGCATGGGACATATTCCTTGTAGAGAAGGAAAAGCAGGAAGAGTATCGAAGCCTTAAACGAATCAAGGTATATCAAAAGGATAAGGGAAAAGGAAAGGTTGGTAGACCACCCAACATAAAAATAACAAACAACTTATCCCCACCACCTCTAGATACTCCACCGGTAGTTACTACTGACAATCAACCAGCTAGTGAGAGTATGAACATACCACATGAGGACACAAATCTTGATTCTGAGGTGTTATATTGAACATTGACACTCAGAAAGTCAATATTATGGTAGATAAGGAATCAATAGGGAAAACAGATGTGGCAACTAGGCCACCGGCAACAGGTAGCACAGAAGAAAAACCAATGGAGGACAACACTGCGAAATAGGCAGAGCAACGAGCTCCCTCACAGGAATAGGTTCATGCAGAGACAGTGCCACCGATAACAGCTGAGCAACCCAAACCTTTGCTTAGAGAAATGCAAACACAAACTGACCTACCAGAGGTCACTACAAGAAAAGAAATTACTCACACCAGCAAAATACAAATTGTTGGTTCTTCCATTGCAGAATTCAAACCAACAAATGTGACAGAAGCTCTTTTGGATTCTATCAAGAAAATAATGGAGTGTAGTTCACAAGCATACAAAGCTATTGATGATACAATCCCAATTTTGAAAATGATAGCACCCAAATGTAATGTGGATAATAAAGATTCTTTGAATCAACTTGACACATTGTCTAAGTATATTACTGACAACATTGTAACAGTTCAAAAAATAAATGAGGAAGCATTCAAAGAGAAGCTAGAGAAGGAAAAACACAAATTATTTGAAGAGAAAATAAAGAAGTGCATGAGACAATTTGACACTCTTTTACCGGCACTATGTAATACACTAAAACAGTTTAAAACTTTGTACAGAGATACATGCAAAACAAACTTTTTGACAGTAGATATAGACAAGAAGATCAGCAAGGTACAGGAAGAAATAAATAAATTAGCTGACAACTTCATTAATTCATCTAAACCATTATCAATTTTTGAGCAGAAAACAACAGGTTTTGAGGAGGAACTTCTAAAATTGGAAAGAGAGAAGGAAAGTATAAAAGGAAAGGCAAAAGATCTAAAATGGAAACTTAGTCCAAGATTGGACTACCTCGCCTCCTTGAGAAAAGAGATATATGAGGCTCTAGTTCAAGGATAGAAAACACCGGAACAGCAAATGCAACACCTCACCGGTACAATTCAGAGGACAGAGGCCGCATTAAAGGACAATGAACGGTTCACTGAGAACCTGAATTTGGTATTGGCTGACCTTTTTCAGATTGTAACCAATCGGTTACAAGGATGAAGCTGGAAACCACACTCAATTGACACTTTGACAACCTTTGTCATTGATGCCAAAGGGGGAGTAGTGGTAATGAGAAAAATAATCAGCAATTGACTCATCAGCTCAGGGGGAGCACATATTTTTTTGGTACACAATTTTTGGTAAGACAATTCTGGCAGATTCTTTTTGGATGACACTTTTTGGATTTTTCTCATGAGTGTTGCCATCAATGCCAAATGGGGAGATTGTTGGCAAATGCACACTCCAATGAGATATTGTAGGTGATTGAAGGTTTTGTCATTGATGGCAACCTTGCAATCATATGATACTGACAAGACAATTTACCAGCACCAGCAATGACAGACTTTACACCGGCACATAGAACACTGGCAGTAAAAGGAAGTATACCAGCACCCAGGCCGACAGGAATTTTGTTTATAATATATTTTGTAATTAATTATAAAATCATTGTAAGTCGACTTGGCAAGTTGAAAAATGACTCATATATGTATGAGATCATTATAGAACATTTTGTAAGTAAGAAGATAGGCGAAATAAGGCAGACCTAATATGCGAATTATAGGTTAAGGGTTTATGTATGAAGCAGAGCTAAAGCCGGTACTAGATCTGGCATAGTAGATGCTATTTTGAAGCAGTACAAGACATTGGATTTGCATTATCCATTTTGTAAGTCATTGAGACTTCCCATTTTGTAATTGAGCAGTGAACTCTAGGCACTTGACCTTCCTGCATGTGCAAGCCCCTATTGTAAGAGTAATATTCACTTTTTGGCCAGTAAGTGAATATTGTGGGTCACAAATCCCATCGAGGTTTTTCCCACACCGGGTTTCCTCGTTAAACAACTGTGTTATGGTGTGCTTTTCATGTGGTTGTTGTTATCTTTGTTTATTGCATTACTTTTTGTTTACCGGTATATAGTATTGATATGCTTTACATGTTTTAAGTTAAGAAAATTATATAACCGGTTCGATACTGATTCACCCCCCCCCCCTTCTCAATATCTTTGGGAATCCTAACAAGGGCATTATATTTCATTTTCTTTTGAAGAAATTTGGCTGAATCTACAGGTGCACTAAAACTAGATTGTGACGTAGAAGCCATGATCAAATGATAAGTAAGAATTTCGGAAAATACCTTCACAAACTAGAATTTAGGTTTTCCAATGTCGCGCACAAAATACCACTTCGATTGCAAGTTCACTGCTTAGAGTTCTTCACTGATTTCTTGAAGATGGTTGCAAGATTTCACACAAGATTTTGTCAACTGCTAGACAAATCACTCTGGTTGCTCTTCTCTTGAAAAATTCTTCTTTTGAAAATAGATAAGTGAAAATGACGATGAAACCCCTTTTAAACAAACTCTCACCTACCATAATAAATGCATCACCGTTAGGGCACAAACCCTAATTTTGCCTTTTACCACTTCAAGTCTTATACCGACTGACAGGTAACATATACTGGTTAAGGTCTTCACCAATATAAACTAGGGGTTTGAAATATTTCACCGATATGTTCCCCCTAAGCTTTTCTGAAGCTCAGTTTGTTGATTTAGAGACTTCTACACTAGGTGCAGAAACTGGTTCATCCTGTGACACTTCTTCTGATTTCTTTTTCCAAGTTTTATTTATTTCCGTTTGAACGGTTTCAACATCAATCTTCCCTTTTGGAGTGATCGGTATATCATCCGATAGGTTCTTTCTCAGTCTGCAAGTTCTGGCAATGTTTCCCGTTTTGTTGCAATGATAGCATACCATTCCATGTGTTCTCCATGGTTTGTTATTCATACTTCCATTCTTTCTTCTGCATGTTGTAGCAGTGTGACCGCTACCACAACAGATCAAACACGTTGCTCTCCAACTAGTAGTCGCTTGATAACCACCTGACCAATGGTCATAGGTATTGTACCGGTTGGGATTCTGGTTCACATGAAGTTCTAGAATAACTCCTTGAGTCCTTGGAGGATATCTCCTAGTGTTGTGCAAAACTAACCTGCATTCAAATGCTCTGTGCCCAAACTTGTTGCATGCATAATAGTTTTCATTGAATCTATTAGATCTAGGCATATTGTTTTGAAAATAAGGAAAATTGTTATAAGCCTTGCTTCTACATACATTGGCAATATGTCCTTCTTTGAGACAATTAAAGAAAACATGTTTAAATTTTTGCTTACCTTTATCCTTGGATGTCAGTTGCTTCTTTGATGCTTCAGCTTTTGTTCCAGAGGTCTCACCTTCCTCATATCTAGAGAAACCAAGTCCAGTGGTATTCATTACTAGTTTTGTCGATTCTAGCTTTTGCTCTAGCTTAGTAGTACTCTGATTAAATTTGGCAAGTATCTCCTTTGACTCAGTAAGTTCCTTAGAAATATCATAATTGGATTCCATCAAGGTTGCATTCTCAGAAATAGCCATGTTTAGTTCACCTTGCATTTCTTCTTTTTCCACTTTACTCTCTTGGAGATGAGCAGTAAGGGTACTGATTTCTTGCTTCAGCTTGGAGATCTCATGATCTTGATCTTTTACTAAATCTTCACCTTTCCTTATGTTCTCAAGCACTTGACACATTCTGATAGTTAGTCCTTCCAATTCGTTTCTCAGATTGGCTTTAGATTCATTCAGTTTTTCAACTTCTTCAACTAAAGCATCCATGTCAGCTTCATCAAAAGAGCTATTTTTAGTAAGTTTCATCAGTTTTTTAGCATGCTTTCTTCTTTTGGCCAAAGAGGCTTTATACTTGACTTTGAGTTCATCATAGGCTCTCTCAGTCTGAGTGAGACGATAAGTTCGTTCTATCACACTGTGTTCCCCCATATCTCCTTCCAAGTGGTTAAACTTATAGAAAGGTTGGCTCTGATACCAATTGATGAATAATAAGAGGGGGGGTGAATTAGTATACCAAAAAATACTTTAAACAAACTTTTAAACAATTTAGCAGATAACCGGTACAACAGATTCACTAATAAATCGGTTAAGATAAATGCAAACCAAATAGCAAATAAAGCATTCACTCACAAGAGAACAATCACCATAACACAAGATATTTGATGTAGAAACCCAAATGGGAAAAAACCATGGTGAGCAAAAACTTACAAGTAACTATTTGTAGAATAGAAACCAAATCAGTTAAGGTCATACAATGTTCTTCACCAGAATAGATCCTGTTAGGAGTCTAGATCTCTGTTAGGAGATAAGTCTTGTTAAAGACTACCTTGTTAAAGGATTTCAGATCCACAGTTGTGAACCACCTTGTTAGGGGATTTACAAAGGCTTTGTTGGGCCTAACCGGTTAAGGGTTTCAGACTTGTCAAAGATATTAGTAATCAACAAGTGAATGATCTAGATAATAGCACAGTATGCTTGGTTAGATCCTTGACAACTCATTGTTAATTCATTTCAACATTACTTTAGTCTTCAATATCTCCACACTCTATCTCTTCACACAGACCTAATCTTCTCTTCAATGATCGCACATAACCTTTTCTATCACACATGCAAACCCTAAACATGATGTCCTTATAAAAGAATCCGATTTCATGTCGATCCAATAGAATTAGACTATAAGTTCCTAGGTTTAGTGCATCTAGACAAATTTGGTAACCCAGCACAAAATTACCACGAAAGTGTCGGTGGATGATAACTCATCACACATTACAAAAATACTGGTTGGTAACTCATCACGGAGTAATACTGGTTAATACAATATATCAATTACGGTTTGTCAAAAATGAAGACTGGTAGATCATAGTGTTCTGATCAAAAGTTAACTACCACTTGGTTCCTTCATACTGCTTGAGCTCCTCGTACCACTTGGGGTCTTCATACCGCTTGCAGTCTTCATACAATGTGTGACCGGTAAACCATTTTCTGCAAAACACCGATAGTCTAAAGACTATACATTCAATAATACACAATATCGGTTGGAGCAATTATCGGTTGAGCATAACTCATACATCAAGAAAGTGTGTGTCCATCAATGACAATCAAAACATCATCAAAATGCCAACACATGGAAGCGTGATAATCTTCTATTCCTATTTTTGTTGCAAACCTAACTGTCGTGGAGGTCAAGGACTGCCTGAGGCCAATTTTCAAGTGGTATCGAACTGTGGCTACCCTGGAAGATTTGGTTGGAGCATTTTTTCGCATTCCGGAGGGAGTTGTGTATCTAGAGGATGTTAGGGCATATATTCATTGTCATATCAAGGACTTGGTAACTTCATAGATCAAGGGAATGTATATGAGTGAGGTAATGGGAGAATCTGGAAAGATCAAACTGACATATAAACATATTGAGGAACTAGGGTTTGCAAACATTCTGGATATTCTGGAGTTTGAGGATGAGATGATTAGATATGTACTAAGCAAAGTACATGGGGAATTCATATGGATGGACAGACCTTACAAAATCACCAGGAAATCCATCCAAGCAATCACTGATTTGTTATCGGTAGGGAAATATCCAGATAAGAAAGTTTCAAATGATTTCATAAGGAAGATCACTAGTGCTACATCTGACAAGAGATCTATGAAAGTGAGCACTATCACGGACACCAACATCAAATTTGGTAGCATTATTATCGGATATAAGGTAACTCAGTCAAACCAATTGAATTATGTTTCCAGTTCTTGCATTTTGGCTGCATATAAAATGATGAGAGATAATGTAAAGTTAAATCTATGCGGTTGGATGCTTGATGAGTTGTTAATCAACTTAGGAAAGATTAAGGGTGAGAAAAAGGGCACTTTCTCATATGGGAGCTTGTTAGTCTACTTGATGCTACATTTTTTGAATGATTCACCTAGTTTCGGCAAGAGGCGATGGGTTTTTTACATTCTGGTAGGAAGACAATTGAAGCAGTCAATTGCTACATTAGGAAGTCAAAGAGATGATAAGATATGGGGTTATTTTAAGGCATTTCAAAATATATGAGGTCTAGGATAAGGGTACCTAAACATATAGTAAAAAAAATACTCTACCATTTGCTTCATGGTAAAGAAGGATGAGACTCTCATGGAAGTAGTTAAGCCCTGGAAGATCTAGATTCAAGAAACGGGCTATGAGGTAGAAGCACAGATTTTTGAAGCCTATGCTAAAATGTTAATTGATGCATCAATTGATGAGGTAGAGAATCCTTGTGGAACTGCACTTTAGAAGACTGTAGAGGTTGGAACAAAGTTCAACCGAAAGAAAAGGGAGAAACAAGAAGGAAAAGCAAGTAAATTTGTACAGAAGGTCTCAAAGGACATAAAGGCACTAATTGATGCTATCCCGGAGAAAGATAGAAAGAGGAAGGATCTAGAAGTTCATATTGAACCTGTTACTACAAAATCTGAATCAGTGGATGGCACTCCGTTAGCATTTAAGAGGGTTGTTAGCAAGAAACTAGAAGAAACAAAGGTGGAAGCAAAGAAGCAACCAGTTAGAAAGGTCACAATCAAGCTACCAGCACATAAACAAGCATCTAAAGCTATACCTATAGCTACATCTGGTACTACCAAGAGGAAGAAGAAGAGTGATATTGACTTAGCACTTGAAATTGGTAATGTAACTATCATACCACCTAAAACTTGTGCAGAAATTGTAGATGAAATTACAAAAGATGCCATGTTGAAGAATGTTATATTTTATTATAAAAACTTAGAGGATGATGAATAGAGAGAGGTAGAAGAAGCAGTCCTACTATACTCAGATATCTATAAGAAAACCTTAATAGAGAGAAAATCAAATACTGACTGAGTTATATAACATGTTATATGCTAGAAGATTATCTACTATGCAAGAGGATAAACACATTAAAATACAAGAACTATTAGCTATCTGTGTTACTATAACTCTAGATGAAATGGATAAGACAATTGAGGTGGCAAACAAAAAATTCTTTAATAGCAAACATAGGATAACTATTATGATGCTAGGGAGAGTGAATGAAGTAATAAAGAAAACTTAGAAAGCATAGATTAAATTTTTGGGAGAACACAGGAGATTCTTTACTTCACGAGAAACCAAGACAAATACTGTAGATACCCTAGTTGAAAGAAAAGGAAATGGGATTATGGGTACTTCACCCTCAGTTTTGAAAAATATTAAGATAGTGGAAATTGAGCCACCGGTCAATACAAATGTATAGACAAATACTGAGATACCGGTTAATACTAAGAATGAACAAGATAACATTGTACAGGATACTAATATTGAGGACAATTATCCTCTAGATACAAATGTACAGGTTGAAGATACAATTCCTGCAGAGGAATCAACAGTTACACAGACTGCACGAAGTAGAGAAGCCATCGGTGCAGATGAGGAGGTTATAAAGGATAAAGCATCAAAGGAGAAAATAAGGGAATCTAGCAGGGAAGCAATTGTTGGCTCATCATTATTGTCAATTGACACTTCTCAAGTAGAAAAGAAAACCATCACAGAGATGAGTCCCACTGAATTGATGATGATCCCTGCTCAAAAATTGATGAAGGAGGGAACCACAGACAAGGGGATTGTAGATCAATCAATCATTGTTCTACATAGATTGGTCTCGGAGTGTAAGATTGAAAATGAAGTGAGCCCTTCCAACAAGCTTAAGCTAATCACCAAGCACATATCAAAAGACTTTCAATCCTTACAGCAAATCTCTAACTGGAAAGCACTAGAAATATTTACTCAGGCTAAGAGAGCTTCTTTTGATTAGATAATTGAGACAGAGAAGAAAAAGATTGAGGAAAAGCTAATCATAATAGAAAATTCTTTGAAACAATATACAAATATATATAGGGTATGTTGCAATACCAAAATACTTACAACAAATGTAGATAAAAAGATAAAAGAGATTCAGGAAAATATTTCAAGTATTGCTAACTCTTTTGATTGACTAATTTCATTGACAACATCAATTGAAGGTCAAATTTTGATTTTGGAGAACCAAATTTCTGCTCTTGAAAAGAAAAGAGATAAAATAATTCGAAGAGCCAGAAGTCTAAGAGGCTTGGTGAGTCCAAGGTTGGATTCACTCTGTGTACATAAGAAAGAATGCATGGATATGGTGGGAAAGCCTACACTGGCAGATGTAAATGAAAAAGAATCTTTTGCACATTTATTGAGTGGTCTTGTATCTATTTCTGGCATATTCAAAATCGGTTGGGATACTTATATGGAGTTATTGGAGAAATCTTATCTAGAAATTTTGAAATTGGTCAAGCTCTGGTAAGACATTCTTGGAGGTATTCAGTGTACAGTTCTTATTCTTTGATATTCTTTTTACAATTTTTTGGGCATTGATGTCAAAGGGGGAGTAGTATAGACGTGAAAAAGAATAAAAAATTTGTAGGATTTTGCCAAGATCAAGGGCACAATGAAAAGCATAAAAAGAGAGACAATAGAATGATAAGAACAAACTGTATTCTCATCAATATGCAAATGATCAACTGGATTAACCAATACAATGAATATAGGCTTTCTTATATAGGCAAGGCCATATGGATGTACGAGCACACAATTATGACATGTGGCTCAATGAGAACCAAGGGTAGGTAAGAAATACTAGGGGTAGGTAGGAGAAATAATATAATATTCCACAAGAGGTGGATGACCCATCGAATGTGGAGTGTAACAGCAAAATAAGACCACAAAAGGTGGAATTTCTCCTACAAGCTCTATCCCTATGTGCACACTTCTCTAAGTGTCTCAAATCCAAACTATGAAGAGATGCATTATCCTAAGTTAACTTAAGTAAAGTATAATAATATCCAAAATGAATATTTATTTACACCAACACCCCCCCTTAAGTGCAACTTAGGGGAATGAAGACTCAAGTCAACAATGCAAGATGGGTCCCAGCTACTAGGCCATGATAGGTACCCATGTACAATATGCAAATGCAAGCAAAACCATGCAATGCAATCTCTCACAAACAAAGAAAAGGAGAAAACCCAGTGGGAAAAAACTCCCCCCCAAAAGAGAGATGAAAGTACAAAAGACTCTCAAAGAAGAAGGACAAAACCTCAAAGAGGAAAAAGTCCCCCCCATAAGAGAGGAAGGAGAAGTTAGCTGACCCCCCCTAATGACACATCCCGCACCCCCAAGAGAGCTCGCAATTGCTGGAACTTACTCTCGGTGAAAGGTTTGGTGAATATGTCAGCAACCTGCTCCGCTGTAGGACAATACTGCAAATCAATGACCTACTCCTGAATGAGCTCTCGGATATAGTGCATATGAATCTCGATGTGTTTGGTCCGCTGGTGCTGGACTGGGTTCTTCAAGATTGCAATAGCACTCTGATTGTCGCAATGTAGAGCTGTCGGCCGTGGAGTGGTGAATCCAAACTTTGTGAGAATCTGCTGGAGCAAAATGGTCTCAGTCGCTGCATTAACAGCACCTCGATACTCTGCCTCAGTCGAAGAGAGAGCAATAGCATGTTGCTTCTTGCTCTACCAACAAATGGGACCTGAACCAAGGTGAAAACTGTAACCAGAGGTAGACTTACGATCATCAAGATCGCCAGCCCAATCGGAGTCTGTGTAACCAACCAAGCGAAGTCATGTGCCTGCTACATAGTGAATCCCATAGTGATGTGTACCTTGGATGTAATGAAGGATGCGTTTGGCGGCTTTCCAATGAAGCTCATGTGGTTCCTGCATGAAGCGGGAAACCATGCCAACTGCAAATGAAATATCAGGGTGTGTATGGGTCAAGTAGATGAGACTACCCACAAGCTGACAATACAAAGTGGCATCAATTGGTGGAGAAGAACACTGAGCCTCAAGCTTGACTCCTGAATGAAAGGGAGTTGGGGCAAGCTTACAATCAGCCATATGAAAGCGTGCAAGTAGATCAAGAGCATACTTGGGCTGCGATAGTGTAATCCCGGAAGGTGACTATGAAATCTCTATCCCGAGAAAGTAGTGCAAAAGACCCAAGTCAGTCATAGCAAATATGTCATGCAAAGCATATTTGACCCTGCTAATGATGGATGTAGTACTCCCTGTAATGATCAAATCATCAACATAGAGCACAAGTATCAAGTGAGAGTCATCTTGTCGCAAAATGTAGACATTCGGATCGGAATGACACCTGGTGAACCCTGCGGAGAGAAGAAAGGAATCCATCTTGGCGTACCAAGCCCTGGGGGCCTGCTTAAGGCCATAGAGAGATTTCTTTAGTCTGCAAACCAAAGAAGTATCCTGGATGAAACCCTGTGGCTGCTCCATATAAATCTCCTCATCAAGATCTCCATGAAGAAAAGCACTCTTCACATCCATCTGATGTATAGCCCAACCATGAGCTACAGCAATAGCAAGTGTCAAACGAATGGAGTTCATCTTGGCTACGGGTGCAAAGGTCTCAGTATAGTCAATGTCTGCAACCTGAGAGAAACCTTTCGCAACAAGCTGAGCCTTATATTTATTCACACTACCATCCGCTGCAAACTTGGTCCAATAGATCCACTTACATCAAACCATCTTTCTCCCCTTAGGGAGATGGACTAAATCCCATGTGTTGTTCCTCATCAAGGAAATATACTCTTCCTCCATAGCTTGGTCCAACTCAGGAACCCCTGATGCTTCCCTAAATGTCTGTGGATCGGAAGCAGTAGCAATGAATGCATGTGGTAGATCCTGATGCTATGATCGAGTTCTCCGTGTATCTGAAGGATCCCCAACAAGAGAACCCGCGGACTCAAGTCTCTATCGAGCCCAACGAGGTCTAGGTGGAGGTGGAGAACGAGGCTCCTCAACTGCAAGTGGACCCTGCGGAGGTGTAACCCTGCGAGTCGAAGTTGAAGGAGTCTTATCATCTGAATCACTAACATCACTATCAATAATGGAGGAAGGTGGAGGAGGTAGAGAAGCTAAGCTAGGAGAGCTTTCCTCAAAGTGAACACTCCTCTCAATGAACACCTCATGTGTCTCAGGATCCATCAATCTATATGCCTTAACACCCTCAGGATATCCAACAAATATGCAAGGTCGACTCTGTGGTTCCAATGCCTTGCGTTTCTGTGGAGGTATGTGAGCCCATGCTGGACACCCAAAGACTTTGAAATGTCCCACAATCAGTTTCCTACCAGCTCAAGCTTCAAAAGGAGTAATACCTTGTAAAGCTTTATGAGGAACTCGATTCTGGATGTGTGTGGCACAACTAATAGCCTCAGCCCAAAAAGCGGGATCAAGAGAACGTGCATGAATCATACAGCTAGCCATTTCTTTGAGAGTTCTATTCTTGCGTTCTGCAACTCCATTCTGTTGTGGAGTGTATGCTACAGAATGTTGAAGATCAATCCCCTCAAATGTACAAAAATCCTCAACTCTCTTGTTCACATATTCCCTTCCATTATCTGTACGAAGAATCTTCACCACTTTCCCGGATTGCTTCTCCACACGAGTCTTGAAGTCCTAAAATTTGTCAAATACTTCACTCTTATGAATAAGAAAGTAGACCCAAGTGAAGCGGGAGTAGACATCAATGAAGGTGAGGACATAGCGAGCCTTACTAAATGAAGGTGCTGGAAATGGACCTGCTACATCGCTATGAACAAGTTGAAGAGCTTCCAAAGCTCTCCAAGCTTTCCCTTTATCAAAGTTCTCCTCGGGATGCTTGCCCATGGAACAACCTGAACATACACCCTCTGAAAAACTGATTCGAGGTAGACCAGTGAGCATGTCTTTAATGCTGAGCTGCTGAAGATAGCGGTAGTTGAGGTGACCAAACCACTCATGCCATAGCTTACTTTCTAATTTTGAATGAGTAAGCAAGGCCCTAGAAGGTGAACTTGGCACAAAGTGGGAGAATGAATAAAGCATTGAGTTGTCATTGACTTGTCCCACTGCTACCAAGGCATCATCATCAAGTTCTTTTACCACAACTGAATCTGGTGTAAACTCAACCTTTTTCCCATTTCCATAGTGAGTGATTTGGTAGATAGAGAGAAGGTTGGTAGACAAGTTAGGAACATAGAGAACATTCTCAAATATTCCATCATCCATGTCAACTAAACCTTTCCCTTCAACCTCTACTTGTGTATCATCACCTATGTAAATGCGAGGTACTTTAGATGGCTTCAATGAAGAAAACTGCTCCTTTGTAGAACCCATGTGATATGAAGCACCTGAGTCAAGTATCCATTGTTGTGAAGAACCTATTGTAGCCACAAATGCTTGCCCTTTTCCCTTAGAATGTGAGGAAGAGGAAGGAGATGAATCCTTGTTTTTGTAGGCGGATGGCAAGTTGATGTTGTTTTTCTTAAGAAGATTAGTTAACTCATCAACTTGTTTTGTGTGGCATCGATGCTCATCATGACCATACTTCTTGCAATATCACAAGTTGGTTTATCCTTCTTAGGTGGTGTCCCCTTCTTGGAAGAGGATGAAAAATCACCTTGTGATGGAGAGGATGATTGTCCTTTTTCCTGTTGTGGCTTAGACTTGGATTGCTTCTTCTTCTTGTTGGAATCTTTGCCTTGACTTCCTTGATTCCCTTGATTAGCCACCAAAGCCTTGGACTTTGAAGACTTGAGAAGTCCCATGTTCAACAACTTAGATTGTTCCAATATCAACATTTTTGTGAAAGCATCAAATGAAGGCATAACATAGGAACTCCCCACTGTCAAACGATGAGTTTGGAAGCTAGACACAAATGCTGCATATTCTGGTTCAAGCTTGTCCAACAAGTTGAATATCAACTGAGCATCCTTTTTGTCAATTCCACAATCCTTAAGCTTTGCTCTTAGCTCATTTGCTTTGGTGACATAACATTGGATTGTATCAAAACTCTTGGGATCCAAGTTGGTGAGCTCATTGTCAATCTTATAACCTCTGATTTCATCAACTTGACCATACAATTTCTGAAACATATCCCAAGCATCTTTGATTGTAGTAAACTTTTCAATATGAAAGATGAGATCATCTGATACATACTTGTGCAAAGTTCCAAGAGCCATGCAATTCTTAGTGAGCCATTCTAATTGAGCATTAGGATCATCCTTAGGATTAGGTGGTGCTACTATTGTTCCATCTATGTAATGCGTGAGACCCTTTTCCATTAATTTACTCCATACTTTAATTTTCCATGATGCATAATTATGTGGAGTTAAAGGTGAAAATTTATGAGGACTCATTGCAACAAAAATGAAAGAGCACAAAGAGAGGCACAATCACACAAGACACCCCCCCAAATTCACTCAATCAAAGAACCCCCCCAAAAGTGATGATTTGGCACTTTATACTTAGTGCGTATACAATGGGCCACTTGCAAAAAATGGCAAAGTGGGATTCTGATTTCAATTTTACAACTACCTCAAGAAGGCCAAAAGATACTCAAACTAATAATGCAAGAGATCTAAACTAAGATCCAAGTACTTTACAAGTACCTAATAGGCCAAAGAAGATCAATATCTGAAAGTACAACTTCCACTCAAAATCTCTGAAATCTTATCATAGATTATGAAAGTAGACAAAAAAACATGCACTTTCAAAACAAACAGCACCTGAAAAGGAGGTCGTATGAGCTCAAACGAGGCCTTTGAAGTTGCAGAATTGGGGATTGGACAGGTACAGCTGAGAGAATCCAAAAATTCTGAAAAATCTATATACCAAAATCAGAAAATAACCACACCACTGTGAAGATCACAAAATTTTAGCCCATTTCAAAAAAATTGCACCAAAAAAGGAGCAAAAATGAGCAAGATATGGCCTTTCAAAGTTGAACTGCAAAACTGAAAAGCTCAATGAAGAGGGGGTCAAAAAATTTCAAAAATCTGCTGATGTGGCGCTGACGTCAGCAAATGACGGGCTTAAATTTGACACCCGTCTGGCCATCACAAAAATGTCATCCCCCCTGCATGGCATCCGTACCGTATGGATAGGCTGATGTGGCAAATATGCTGACTGTGCATATGGATGTTGACCGCGGGCCACTGGCCGCTTGCCATGTGGCGGGCGCGGCTCCGTCAGTTTAAATAACTGTCAGCGATGGCGCTGGCACTGGCGGCGGGGTCCGGAGGTCCCAGCAGCACCGCAAAGATGGGCGGCGCGGGAGTTGTGCGGGCGCTGGAGCTGGGCTACCGGAGCTGGGTGGCGCAGCGAGTGGTGGCCTCCGGATGGTGGAGCTGGAACGGTGCAGCGACTGGGCGGCGCGGCAAGTGGTGGTCGCTGGGGCCGGAGCTTCCAGTGGTCGGTGGTCATGGGGCTGCCAGTGGTCGATGGTCACAGGGCTTGCGGTGGCCACCAAAGCCTGTGCGGGTCTGACAAGCCTGTAGGAAAGGTACGGCGGGCAGGGGGTCTGCGGACCCCCAAAAACCAAAAAAAAAAAAATTCTTTTTTTTTTTCAAAAAAACTTTTCAGATATATTTTTTAATTTTTTTTTTTTTCAAAAAAAATTTACAAAAGCTGGAAAAGATTTTCAAAGAAAAAAAAAAAAAAAAAAAAATTTATATATATCCGAAAATTCTGTACCATACCGCCCAAATTGGGCAAAAGATTCCTCCACCCCCAAAAATGGTTGAATTTATACTCGATTTTTATGGAAACAGCCTCCCAGATTCAACCGTGATGTCCAAATCACTATACGACCCCCGCCCCCCCCCCCCCCCCCCCCCCCCCCAAAAAAAAAAAAAAAAAAAAAAAAAAAAAGATCCCCAAATCCGAAAATTGAAGCCTCCAAAATGTCTCCAAAGGACTAATCAATGAAGCCATATAGGCTCTAATACCATGTAGGATTTTGCCAAGATCAAGGGCACAATGAAAAGCATAAAAAGAGAGACAATAGAATGATAAGAACAAACTGTATTCTCATCAATATGCAAATGATCAACTGGATTAACCAATACAATGAATATAGGCCTGCTTATATAGGCAAGGCCATATGGATGTACGAGCACACAATTATGACATGTGGCTCAATGAGAAACAAGGGTAGGTAAGAAATACTAGGGGTAGGTAGGAGAAATAATATAATATTCCACAAGAGGTGGATGACCCACTGAATGTGGAGTGTAACAGCAAAATAAGACCACAAAAGGTGGAATTTCTCCTACAAGCTCTATCTCTATGTGCACACTTCCCTAAGTGTCTCAAATCCAAACTACGAAGAGATGCATTATCCTAAGTTAACTTAAGTAAAGTGTAATAATATCCAAAATGAATATTTATTTACACCAACAAATTTGCATACATTAGGGGGAGTTATAGTTTTTGGAGTTTTGGAGATATGGAATATTTTGCATATTCAGCTCAGGGGGAGCAGGGCAGGATGAAACCATGACCATTTTTCACATGAGTGTTGACATCAATGCCAAAGGGGGAGATTGTTGGCAATTGACACTCTATTGGTTGGTTTCACTATGTTGTCATTCATGGCAACATGAATTTGTGTTTTAGCTTCATGTTTTTATTCTATGGTATACCGGCAGGCACTTCACAGATTCATTACCGGCACCGGCAGGACAGAAGAATTTCTTTGGTCACCAAAAATGCAGGTCGACATGGTATAGTAAAGGTCATCGGTATTGGACGCCGACATATCTTAGATCTGGCATCGGCAATTTCTTTTAATGTTTATACATTTATGTTATTTGGCAGACATGTAATCTAATATTGTATATATCTTTGTAAGCCGACATGAGGCATAAAAGTTGTATAGGGTATATAGGTCATTTTAATTAGATCATTATGTGTGTATGATGGATATGAAAATGTAATATGATGCGAAATTACTCGGAGAGATTATGTATATGAGGAATTTATTGTAAGGGTTATTTTGGTAAAGGGGTTTAGCGTTTATAACCGAAACAGACAAAGCTTAAACCGGAACTGTATTTTGGCATAGAAGATGCTATCTTAGTAGTTCACACTTCTCCAGATTGTTGTCTGGAATTGTATGTAGTCAGTGAGGCTCCTATTGTGATTAAGCAGTGTGCTCTAGGTTGTAAGCCTTCTTGCAAATGCAGGGCCATCATATTTTGTAATATCTCTTCATATGGCCAGTGGATTGATATTGTGGGTCACAAATCCCACCATGATTTTTCCTCTTTGAGGTTTTCCACATACAGATTTGTGAGTTAGATTTCTCATTTATGTGTTTATCTTATTGGTTTTTTTACTTCTTTCAATTCTATATTTACCAGTATACCGGTTGGTGTATGAATGTCTTGTTAAGGCTAAAATCTACTATTCTAGTATAACACTGATTCACCCCCCCTCTCAGTGTTATTGGTTTCCAACAAACACATGCTACTACATATGTCGACTTAACATCCTTGATCATAAAAACAATCACCAAAGTCGTTTTGTTTAATCCGCATAAGGATTTATCATGCTAGTCAGCCATATTGCACTGTCAAACCAAAACATGATACACAAAATCTTCTAACTTGTACATCAATCATCACCGAAGGATAAAATTCTAGAATAAGTTACTCAAGACATCTATCAAACTTACCTTCGATCCACAACACAAAATATTAACCCAAAACAAAATGCCAAACAAAATACAAAACACTGTCAAACGCTCTGTTCTAAGCTTGTCAGACTTAAACCAATCTTCAATCTGACTTACGGTATGAGAAAATCATTCACTATGGATGGGCACACTGACTTGGGTTGCCATCAATGACAACACTAGATAACTTGTGCAGTGTCTCTTTCCAACAATCTCCCCCTTTGGCATTGATGGCAACACTTAGTGAAAATGACTAAGTGTTGGAATCAATACCACATATGTGCACACTTCAAAACTCAAAAACTCAAGGATGAATTTTAGATTTTTCAGTGCCCTACACTCCCTCTTTGACATCAATGGAAAAGGCAGGGATCTACTGTTGAACACAGAATACCACTGAGAGGGGGGTGAATCATTGGTTCCTAAAGCATTCCTCTTACCAATCTAAGTTTAGACAATCAACTATTTTACTTAACCACTAAACAGTCATACCAGTAATGCAAGAGAGAAAAACAAAGACACAATTCACACACAAGAAATTCACAACACAAGATTTATCAGGAAAACCCAATATGGGAAAAACCTCGGTGAGAAGAGTTGTTGGAGACTACTACTCCAATCTAGCCTCATAGGTAAAACACTGACTTACAAAGATTTTGGGCACCAACCCAAGGAGCACCAACCCCTGCACCAAGCTTCAATTGGCGATGTATATTGATATATTGTTTGAATACAATTGAGGCTTCTTGCTGCAAATAAATTCTACAACTCTAGAATCAAATAACTCTATGTTTTTTTTCTTTCCCTTTAAAACACAATCTCTCAACACACTGTGTCACACTAGGATGTTGCCTGCCCTGCCAGACTATGATACTGCCGGTAGAATCCTCTCACCGGTTTGCTTGCTCACTCACATTGCAACTTGCTCAAAACACCTTCAAAAGTTTTTTTTCTCCCCCGTCTCTCTCCCTTCTCTTCACTGCTTAATCTTCACAACATCAACAAATCTTTATGTCCAGAGCTCTCTTCACTTATCTAGTGATTTCCCGCCAAAATGCAATTCAAAAACCTAAGCGATTGAGGTTTCTTTTTTCCAACACAATCTTCATGGAATCCAATCCCGCCTATCTTGGATCAATCACCTATCCTTGAAGACTGCTCCTGCACACGGTTTCCATTATCCAATGCACATTTTCCTTGAAGTGGCAATCACGTATCAAATCTTCTATCATGAATCTAGACAACACATAAAGTGTTCCAGAAGTTTCTTTTATGAGAGCATCTTGAATTAGATTTCCTTTGTGTTGATTTAGGCACCAACTGCCCCCTGATTTTCCTCTATCATTTCTTCTTCCTCGAGCTGCAATCAATCAGATGCAATCTCTTGATTTGTGGTTCCTTCATTAATGGCGATTATCTTTTTCATCAACCTTGTCGATGAAGCTTCACCAACCACAACACACTTGCCACCTCAGCTCCACATGGCATCACACCAATCAAGACATGGCCTACCAACACACAATTGGTCTGGCAAACACATATCAGTAAGACCCTTTACCAGTAGAGTGTTCTTCTTCTATTAACTGGTAGAGCATCTAGTACCGGTTGCACATCTTCACCTCCAGTGGTGTGAGACAACTTTTAACATTCTGCCTCTTCATCATAAACAAGCAACCATCCTTCACACCGGTTTGTACTTTTATCCTTTATGCTCAATCTCCTCTAGTTGACATCAATGACAACTTAGTGCCAAAATGCCAACAATCTCCCCCTTTGGCATTGATGTCTTCTCACAGTCCACTCCATACCGGTACATTTCTCCCCCTTTGACACAATGACAAAGGGTACTTGTGCACTCCCCCTTTGACCACTATCAGCTCCCCCTAAGCTATATAAGTCCTTCCTAAGAAGATGACACAACTCCCAACTTGTGTCAGAGATACTCAAAAGTACTGACCGGTAATAGTTTGGTGAAAATGTTTGCTACTTGTTCAATAGTGGGAACATAATCCATTCTTACCTCTATCCTTCAACCTTCTCTCTAAGGAAGTGATATTTGATTGCAATGTGTTTTGTCATGGAATGCATGTCCAAATTCTTTTCTATGTTGATTGCACTCGAATTGTCACACCGGATGAGAATAGGATCACTAATGTCCACTTGTATATCTTTTAGAGTCCGCTTCATCCAAAGCACTTGAGAGCAGCATGTAGCAGCAGCAATGTACTCAGCTTCAACAGTAGAGAGGGAGATTGAATCCTACTTCTTGCTATGCCAAGAGACCAACCGGTCACCCAGAAAGAATGCACAACTGCATGTGCTCTTTCTATCATCAATGCATCCTGCCCAACCAGCATCAGTGTATGCTTCCAAGATAAAATCTCCCTATTTAGGATACCACAAACCATAGCTGAGTGTTCCCTGTAGCTACCTTAAAATTTTGCTAACAACATTCATGTGTGACTGCTTTGGTGCATCTTGAAATCTGGCCACGATGCATACTGCCTGAACTATATCTGGTCTTGAAGCAGTTAGATACAGCAGAATGCCTATCATGGATCTATACAAAGTCTGATCCACCACCAGTGATTCATCATTCTTACTCAATTGGTTGCCGATCATCATGGGAGTACTTACCAGTTTGCAATCTTCCAGTTGGAATTTCTTCAGCATTTCCTTTGCATACTTGACTTGTGAGATAAAGATTCTTTTATCTTTCTATAATATCTGCAAGCCAAGGAAGTAAGTCAATTCACCAAGCATTGACATCTCAAATTTTGACTGCATCTGATCAGCAAACTTTTTAAAGAGAGTATCCTTGTTTCCTCCAAAGATGATGTCATCTACATACACAACCACAATAATCATGTGATTCCCATCTTTCCTTATGTATAAATTGTTGTCTGCACTTCCCTTTTTGAATCCTTGCTCCTTTAGATATTGATCTAATCTTGAGTACCATGCTCTAGGAGCTTGCTTCAAATCATACAAAGCCTTCTTTAACCAACACACAAATGTCTCATCATCATGAAGCAGAAATCCTTCTTGTTGCTCCATGTATACTTCTTCTTCCAAATTTCCATTTAGAAAAGCAGATTTTACATCCATTTGGTATACCTTATAGACCTTGTAGGAAGAGTAAGCTAGAAACATCTTAATTGCTTCTAATCTAGCCACCAGTGCAAATATTTCTTCAAAGTCAATCCCCTCTACTTGAGAGTATCCTTTGCACACTAGTCTAGCTTTATGCCTTACAATCTTACCATATTCATTCATTTGTTCCGATAGACCCACTTTGTGCCAATGATGTTCTTGTCTTCTGGTCTAGGGGCTAATTACCAAGTCTTGTTCTTCTCAATCTAGTGTTATTCTTCTTCCATGGCATCCATCCATTCTTGTCTCTTTCTAGACTCATTGAAGGTTTTGGGTTCAACTTCAGTCATGAGGCATAGGTTGATTTGTTCATCATTCCAGGCAAGTCTTCTTCTATTTTGCACACCATCATTCTTATTTCCCAAAATTTGTTCTTCTAGGTGATTCAGTTGTACATACTGGTTGGGAACTTTCTAGGATGCTACCTCTAGTTCAGTTTTTGTCTAAGCTTCATAATATTCATCGCCAGAGTCATCATATCGGTTAACCTGTGATTGAGATCCTTTGTGCATATCTTCATCAACTCTTACATGCACACTTTCAACAACTCTTCTTAGTCTTTTATTGCAGCATTTGTAGGCTTTGTTGTTAGATGAGTAACCAAGGAAGATCCCTTCATCACTCCTAGAGTCAAAACTTCCCAAACTATCCATATCTTTCTTAATGAAGCACTTGCTTCCAAATACTTTGAAATATTTGACTAGTGGCTTCCAGTCATACCATAACTCATAAGGTGTCATCTTGTTGTTTGTTATTAATTGAACCTGGTTCAAGGTATATGCAGAAGTATGTACAACTTCTTTCCAATAAGTATCCGGCAGACTGGCGTCATTCAACATGGTTCTGGCCATCTCCTTGACTGTCTTGTTCTTCCTTTCTACCACACCATTTTGTTGTGGTGTTCTAGGAGCAGAATATTTCCTTCTAATTCCATGCTTTTCACAATAATCTTCAAATTTATTTGATGTGAACTCTCCACCCCTGTCTGATCTTAGGCATTTTAATCTGTACCCACTTTCCTTTTCCACCATCTTTCGAAAGATCTTGAATCTTTCAAATGCTTGTGATTTATCTTGCAGAAAGGTGACCCATGTCATCTTTGAGTAGTCATCAATGAAGAGCATAAAGTATCTTTCACTGGCAAGTGCTCTTGTTCTAGTTGGACCACATAGATCTGTATGCACAATTTCAAGTGGCTTTGAAGTGTTGTGCTCCTTTGTCCTGAAACTTACTTTTGTTTGCTTACCTTTCACACATTCATCACAAAATGTGTTTACCGGTTTGACGATGAGTGGAATATTCCTCACACACCCCTTTTGCTTACTGCAACTAAGTTATCAAAATTTATGTGGCCTAATCTTCTATGTCGTAGCCAACTTTCATGTACCTGTCCTAACATACATTGGGACTCATAGCATTCCTTCCGATTATAAACATTTCCATCAGTTCTCTTTCGTTCTGCCACAACTTTACCTGTATTGTCTTTCTTTATCTGGCAACCGGTTGAGTCAAAGGTGAATTTGTAACCTTTGTCACACATCTGACTCACACTCAGCAGATTATGTTTGAGGCTTTCCACATAATATACATCATGTGCCTTCATTTTTTCATCAATGCTTAGTATTCCTTTTCCCTTTATTTTGATGAAGGAATTGTCTCCAAACCTTATTGATCCACCATTCCAATCTTCAAGTATAATGAATTTCCTTTTCTCACTAGTCATATGGTTTTAGCAACCACTATCTACTACCCATAGATTTTTCCTTTCAGCATGCAAGGTAGTCTACACTATCAGACTCGATTCTACCTTTTCCTTATCTTTCTCAACCCAAGCTGGTTTGATTTCCTTCTTCTTGTCAGATGCTATATTCAGCTCAGGTTCCGTTACTGGTTCATGATCTGGATTTTTCTTCATTTGCTTGATCTTCTTTTTTTTCCATAAATTTTCTATGTGTCCAAATTCTTGACAGTTATAGCATTTTATATTTTCATTAAAGGGAACATCCTTAAAATTAGTGTAGGGTACCAGTTTGTTCTTCTTACAATCAAAACTCTTATGTCCATATCCATTGCACTGATAGCAGACAACATTCATATCCTGGAGTGCACTAAATTAATTTCTACTTTCATAATTCATAGAAGTCTTATTGTTTAATGTACAATCAGCTATTATGTGCCCAAATTTATTACACCGGTAACAATAACCATGAAAGTCTAATTCATACTGGTTGGGTTGTCTTGGTCCTAAATGGAACTGCCTCATTGGGTGTCTTCCATTCATGTTGTTGAATCTAGTGAATCCTTCTCGGTTAATTCTAGCATTCCTCTTTGGGTCTACATATTTATGCATGAAATGTGGCCTCCGGTTCATTTCTGCTTACCGGTTTGGATGTTGATTTCCAACAGCATTTGCATATGTCTTTTTGTCGATATCCTTGCCTATAGTGAATGTCTTCTTTTCTTCACCTTCAATTGAAGAGGTGAACATTATCTCTTTGTTAGATTTACCTTTGTGGGTTGAACCTTGAGAAACTTCAAAGCCTAAGCCTCTGGTGTCTTTGGATTGCTTTTGTTTGCTCAACATCTTATCCAAACCCTCAATGATGCCTTCACACTTACTTCTTATTTTTATTTCTTCCTTGCTTTCTTCAAGCTCCTTTCTAAGCTTTATTATTCTGCTTCCATCTCTTCGTGCTCCTTTTCTTTCTTTGTTAGATCAAGGACTGTAGCTTTAGTGATCCTCTTAGTTTCTTCCAGTTGCAGCTTCAAGTCAAATATGATTTGACCGGACTCTTCCAGAGACTGCTTCAAGAGATCTTGTTCACCTACTGCAACAAGCTTAATCCTCTTGAGTTCTCTTCTTGTTTTACTCAATTCTTCAAGAGCACTAATAAGTTCACTCTCCAAATCCACTTCAACCTCAACATCCTCTTCTTCCTCATCTTCATCAATAGGTCTGTCAAGTGCCATGAAAAGATTTACTTTTCTATCGTTCTCATGGTCATCATCTTCTGATGGATCTTCATCATTTGTTGCGTCATCCTTAATGGTATATAGGTTGTTTTGGTTCTGGCAGCCTTTTCTTCCCTGCCCGTAGTCATTCCTTTCTCTATCTTTGCCGACAAATCTTCTAAACTCTCTCGACTCATCTCCATCGACTTCTTTGTGAGGACAACTTGTAGTGAAGTGTCCTGCTTTCCCACAATTGAAGCATTTAAGTGGTAGCTTTCCTCTTTTGAGCTTCCTGACAAAGTTTGCTACTTTAGCATCAAAGTCTTCACTAGATTCTTTATGAGTAATAGCTTCTTTTCCCTTTTTGGTGATGTTGAATGCTACCCCTTTCCTTGTGTAAGTCTCACCGATTGTTCTCATCTCATAAGCTGTCAGGGAGCCAAATAGTTCATCCATTGTAAAAGTCTTCAGATCCTTGGCTTCTTCTATGGCTAACACCTTAGTATCATATTTGGGAGTAATATATCTAAGTATATTTTGGACAAGAATCTCATCTGCGATCTCCTCTCCAAGTCCTCTAATAGTATTCACAGTTTCATCAAATATGTGAAGACAGTCTACAATCTTTTCATCATCTTTCATTTTGATGCTTTCAAGTTGGTTCCTTAGTGTTTATAGCTTGGCTTCCTTGACCTTTTCATCTCTCAAACAACCTCTACAATTTGTCCCATGTCTCCTTTGCTAAAACACAATGCATGACTTTGACAAATTCATTATCGGATAGTCCACTCAAAATGGCATGTTTTGCCTTTGCATTATTCTCATACTCCTTTTTTGCCTCTGGATCAATGGGAGGAATATTATGAATGGCATACCCATTCTTGACTGACATCCACACATCAAAACCAGAAGATCAAATATAGGTCTCCATTCTTCTGCTTTAGAAGGAATACTTGCATCCATCAAAAATGGGGACTTTTGAGGAAGAAGACTCACTTCTTGCCATTGTGCTCAAAGTCCAAAATCTACCCAAGGTTTAAAGATAACTGGGAACTTGGCTCTAATACCAATTGTTGAACATAGAATACCACTGAGAGGGGGGGTGAGTCAGTGGTTCCTAAATCATTCCTCTTACCGATCTAAGTTCATACAATCAACTATTTTACTTAACCTCTAAATAGTCATACCGGTAATGCAAGAGAGAGAAACAAAGAGAAAATTCACACACAAGAAATTCACAACACCAGATTTATGAGGAAAACCCAATATGGGAAAAAAACTTGGTGAGAAGAGTTGTTGGAGACTACTACTCCAATCCAGCCTCACAGGTAAAACACTGACTTACAAAGATTTTGGGCACCAACCCAAGGAGCACCAACCCTTGCACCAAGCTTCAACTTGGCGATGTATATTGATATACTATTTGAATACAATTGATGCTTCTTGTTGCAAATGAATTCTGCAACTCTAGAATCAAATAACTCTTTGTTGTCTTTCTCTCCCTTTCACATACAGTCTCTCAACACACTATGTCACACTAGGTTGTTGCTTTCCCTGCCAGACTATGATACTGCCAGTAGAATCCTCTCACCAGTTTGCTTGCTCACTCACACTACAACTTGCTCAGAACACCTTCAAAAAAAAAAATCTCCCCCTCTCTCTCCCTTCTCTTCACTGCTTAATCTTCATAGCATCAACAACCCTTTCTGTTTGGAGCTCTCTTCATTTATCCAATGATTTCCCACCAAAATACAATTCAAAAACCTGAGCAATTAGGGTTTCTTTTTTCTGACATAATCTTCATGGAATCCAATCCCACCTATCTTGGATCAATCACATGTCCTTGAAGACTTCTCCTGCACACGGTTTCCATTATCCAATGCATGTTTTCCTCGAAGTGGCAATCACATATCAGATCTTCTATCATGAAGTCACACGACACATAAAGTGTTCCAGAAGTTTCTTTTATGAGAGCATCCTGAATTAGATTTCCTTTGCCTTGATTTAGGCACCAACTGCCCCCTGATCTTCCTCTGTCATTTCTTCTTCCTCGAGCCACAATCAGTCACATGCAATCCCTTGATTTGCGGTTCCTTAATTAATGGCGATTATCTATTTCATCAACCCTGTCAATGAAGCTTCACCAACCACAACACACTTGCCACCTCAGCTCCACATGGCATCACACTGATCAAGACATGGCCTACCAACACGCAGTCGGTTCGGCAAACACATATCGGTAAGACCCTTTACCAGTAGAGTGTTATTGTTCTATTAACCGGTATAGCATCTGGTATCGGTTGCACATCTTCACCTCCATTGGTGTGAGACAGCTTTTAACATTTTGCCTCTTCATCATAAACAAGAAACCATCCTTTAGACCGGTTTGTACTCTTATCCTTTATGCTCAATCTCCACTGGTTGACATCAATGACAACTTAGTGCCAAAATGTCAACATCCACATGCCAAAATTAATACAAAAACTCTATATACAACAACATATGTACAAATAGACATCTCTAACTTACATAAACTTTAGTACATATGCAAAAATGTTCTTAAATAGTGTCAGATCATTGTCCCAACCTTTCTTGAGGCACTCCAAAACTGAGATTTGTCCACAAAAGAGAAATGCTTGCATCTATCGTCTGAAGATCTATCCAATCATGGGTGACCATGGCATTTTGAGCTTCATTTAAAGAACTAAACATTGTTTCCAACTTAGGAGAAATTAGACTTTGAAGCTCACCAACTCTACCAACAATTTTATTCTCTGTTAATGTGTTTCCCCACTTTAGACATAGTACTTGTATGAAGCTCAAAGTTAATATCATGAAAAAAATATCTCTAATAGTTCATTTTCAGAATTTCATAAGTTCTTTATGTTGAGGTCTCATTATACTAATAGGAGGAACATCAAAATTCATGATGTTTTCAAAGTTTGTGTTACTTACCATACTTGCCATTGAAATTTCTAATTTTGAGCCTTTAAATGTAACAAAATTATTAAAAATCAGAACTTATGAAATTCTGAAAACAAACTATTAGAGATATTTTTGTCATGATATTAAATTCGAGATTCATAAAAGTACTATGTCTAAAGTGGGGATAGCATCGAGGATAAAATTTTTGGTAGAGTTGGTGAGCTTCAAAGTCTAATTATAACAACACAATGAACACATAGTAAGCACACTCAAAAAATGAGGTGCTTATTGTTGTTTTTAGATAAAACTGGAAGAATGGTAAGGTTCTTGTTGGTACCCAGATGAAGAAGGTAGATGAAGATGTCATTGTTGAAGATACGGGTATGGTTAAAGAATGTATTAAATTTTATGGAGATTGAAGTGTAAAATAATTAAGACTCACTTTATAAAAACAACAGTAAGCACCTCATTTTTTGAGTGTTCTTACTGTGTGTTCATTGTGTTGTTATAATTAGACATGGAAGCTCACCAACTCTACCAACAATTGTATTCTTATCATGCATCGAGATCTTAATCTTAACAAGTAAAGATATAACTTGACCTTCTTGACTAGCCACAAAAACAATCAAGGGATCAAATGACTGAGAAATACTTTCCAATTGCTTCTCATTCTCCTTTATCTATTTCTGAATATCTTCAACAAATTTGGAAAATGATAAACAAGATTTATATACTACACCACCTTCAGATAGGGCATTCTAAATGCTCTTTGCAGAGGTGTCCAGTGAAATCCTATCATTGGAAATCATCTTCTTCAACTCACAAAATCTTTTATCATAATATTCATTTCGGACCTTAATCTCAACTGAATTTTTAAGAAACTCAAAATGAGTACTTACAGAGTTGATTAAGCTCTTCAGCTGTCCAGAGGGAGAATCAGATGTGTCCTTCCAAAATGTAGGCATTTATTTCTCTAGGAAACTAGATGCAGGACCTAGCAGCTCACTGTCTTCCATGTGATATTTTAGAATCTCCTCTCTTTTTTTGGCCTATACAAAAGATGCAAACTTCAATTTCTAGATTGGAGAGAGTGTGGACAAATTGATAGGCCCTTGAGTCAAGTCTGTATCATCCAAGTCTAGCCTATCTTGCTCTAAGAATTCCTTCACTACCCTTGCAGTGTCTCTTGCTTCAACTTTGATTTCAATCTTGTTCTCCTCAGTCACCTTCTCTGCTTCTTCTTCTATCACCTTCACTATCTACATTTGTTTGGTCTAGAGGATTAGTATCCTCAACTGTTGTTAGACAATTCAAATAACTAGAAGACAACTGACAAGGAGGGTGGGGTGAATCAATTGTCACAGATTATCGGAACCATTAGAAATTAAAACTTTAATACTGGAATGCTTAAACCAATTAAGCATAAACAGTAATCACAAAATAAATATCATCCACATGACACAAATATTTATACGTGAAAAACCCGATAAAGGGAAAAACCACAGTTGGAAGCCTACTCACAGTTAGATAATACTTCTGCACTAAGTAAGTGAATTACAATTGAGGGGTCTACACTTGCAGGAAGGCCAACAACCTAAAGCACATTGCTCATCACAAAAGGACTCTCACTGACTACATAGAAATCCAGACTACAATCGGGAGAAGTGTTTGAACTGCAAAGATAACATCTCCTATGATGAGTATAGTTTTGGTTAAGCTCAATACCAGAGGACTAAATCCTCTTACATAAACCCAATTTGATCTCCAATGATCGAACAAATCCTCTGCCTGAATTATATTTACATTATTCGCAATTACATATCCATTTCCCATACCTATATCTCTACCATATGATCTACAATGAGATCTTACATCATATATATACAAACCCTTGACCATAAACAATTAGGTTGGCCACCAGACAATAAACCAATTACATAATTACAACCATGTCAGCCTTAGATTAAACAAATAATATCTAACACATAAGACATCCTGGAAACACAACGAGAGGTCCAATACACATGTTACATTAAACCGGTCCATAACCTAGATCAACCGGGACCCTGATGGATATCATTGGCATATGATGAACTGGTATGTTGATATGACAATAATGTATGTTGTCATTGATGTCAATAAGTTTCAGTGAACCGGTAGTGGGGTTTCACTAAGTGTGATTACCGGTTGGTAGTCTCAGCTCTATGGTTATCGGTTTGGCGATCCAGCTTGTGTGATGAACCGATGATACTCTGTGATCGAGGTGCCACATTAGCTTTGTACGCATGAAGGATTGAGGCATAAGAAGATCGACCGTGTTTGAAGTCTACCTTGGGAATGATCATTCTTCTTAGTGGCATAAGAAGAAAGCGTGATGGGTAATCAATTCCCATGAGCGGTGATGAATGAACGATGTAGATTGACTTGCGATCTGTTTGAAATTGTAATGCTCTATGCAATATGTTTGGATGGTCAGGATGGGACCGCCTGTGTTGTAAACCTAAGATTCTTAGGGTTTAGGGTTTATGCTACCGACCTATCTGTTACCTATAAGGTTGATGATGTTTGTATTGAAAAGTTGTTGGCAAATGTTGTGTGTGTATCTGAGTGAAGAGATACTTGATACTTGCCAGACCAATGAGAGGGAAACTGCAAAGTGTGATTGCAGTGTAGAGGATATGAAAAGGATCTGCCTTGGCATATAGTGCTATTATCAAATCAAAGTTTTTACCTGTGGTCTTCTAATCATTTCAACAGATGGAAAATCCATTTACCGGGTAGCTTTAACAGGCTTATTGTAAAACCCATAACCAGGTGACTCAAAATCATTGAGTTCTTTAAATCCTCTAGCGAGGTAACCTTTAACAGGGTTCCAACATTTAATAGGGTATATAGCCATCCCTTAACCGAGTGATCTCTAACAGGATCGAGTCCTAGCAGAACCTTATTGTAAAGTCTCTAACCGGACTAGGCTCCTAACAGGGCGAGTTTCAAGAGAGTTCAAAACAAGCTTGTGGGTATTCATCCCCACCGTGGTTTTTCCCATTTGGGTTTCCACATGAAAAATTTGTGTGTTATGTGTTATACATTTTTCATGTGATGCTTATGAATTATTTGATTGAAAGACTATGCATGTAGAATGTACAAGTTATGGTATTTCTAGTATACCACATGCATACATTTATGGGTGAAATTGAAGTCGAGTATTGGTCATATTTGAAGTGTTCAAACTTATCAGTTTATGGTGTTTGGTGTCTTACTGTATTTAACCAGTATTGTCATGGTTAAATTTTCAGTAATAACGACAACTAGTTGGTATTGTTTTAGCTAAATAAGTTGCAAAGAAAGTTTTATCTGTACTGATTCACCCCCCCCCCCCCCTCTCAATACCGGTTGGGGTATCTGTTGTTCATCATTATCCATCAGACCCAATATAGGTCCATACGCTAAAGTAATGATCTCCATCTGCCAAGTCACGAACATGATCACCAGCAATATTTTGAAATTCAACCAGAAGCTGCACCAACACCACTTATACAATTCATCAAAGATCTTCATAAAAAGCTCTACAAGTGAAACCCTCACCGCAACCAACAGCCAAGCTTCTAAGCAAACAGGATAACATCCAATCACAAGACCAAAATCAACTTACTGAATATGAACATGAGTATCATGAACAAGCCCATTCCATAACCAAACTATACCGGATCCTACCGGATGATGTCGGATTCAAACCAACCAGAAACCACTCAACCTACTGGGACCAGAATGGTGCTAATAAAACATCCAAACAGCTAGTGTTGACATCAATGACAAAACATCAATGCAACACATAATCAATTCTACCAAATGACCAACAATCTCCCCCTTCAGTATTGATGACAACACTAAATGTGAAAAACATCTAAGTACCAAGAAATGTCAAACAAGTCTCCCCAATGGAAGATAGACAACAATCTCCTACTCAAAGATATAGCAATGAAGTTCTGAAACAAAGAAAAAACTCCCCCTATGAATAATATCTATGTAAAGCTCTAAATTATACATATATCTCTCCCCCTGATGTATACAACTCCTTAAGTTTTCTTTCTCACATCAATATCTCTCCCCCTTTGACATCAATGCCAGAAATCTGACAAAAATACCAAAGAAAAAACACAAACCATTGAATGACAAAGCTAACTACTCCCCCTGAGCAGTAGCATCCCCACATCAGTACCGGAATCAATAGTATCTTTGATAGTGCATACCAGACTGATTCCAAACCGCATCAATCAAGTCTCTACCGAAGGGGTAGAAACTCCCAATCTGTCTCTTAGGTACTCAAATGATTCTTTAGGCAAAGGTTTAGTGAAAATATCTGCAATTTTCTCTTTAGTGTTCACATAAACCAGTCTAACTTCATTTGCTTCCACTTTTTATTTCAAATATTGTAGTTGATAGATATGTGCTTTGTCTTAGAATGAAATACCAGATTATTTGATATATCAATAGCAATAGAGCAATCATAGTGAATAACTATCGGTGCAATACAATCCACCTTTATATCCTTCAACATTTAATTCATCCATAAAACCTATGTACAGTTAGTAGAAGCAACAACATACTCAGCTTCAACAATAGATAAAGAAGTACATGATTGTTTCTTGTTGATCCATGAAACCAACTTTTTCCAAGAAAGAAAGCTCCATCGGAAGTACTTTTTTGGTCATCAACATCTCCAGCCCAATCAACATTTGTATATGCACATAAAGTAAAGTCATCATCCTTAGGATACTACAAACCATATTCTGATGTACCTTGCAAGTATCTAAAAATCCTTTTCACCGCACTCTCATGATTTTCTCTACGATCACTCTGAAATCTTGAAACAATACAATTGACATTCATTATGTCAGGCCTAGTCTAAGTCAAATAAAGTAGACCTCCAATCATAGATTTGTATCTTGTAGGATTTATCGGTGCACAAACATCTTTCCTTGTCAATTTCTCACTTGTAACCATAGGAGTCCTTATCGGTTTACAATCTCTCATACCAAATTTCTTCAACAATTCCCTAGCATACTTAGTTTGACAGATGAAAATACCTTTGTCAGTCTAAGTAATTTGCAAACCTAAGAAAAATTCCATCTCACCAATCATAGACATTTCAAATTCTTTCTCCATATTCTTAGAAAATTTCATGCATAATTGGTCTAGGGGCACCCCTTCAACATGATCATTCAGGCTCAGAGGAGGAAGGATAAGACCTTAAAAATGTCTTAGGATGTTTTCCTTGTGTTTCAATCATGCATTTTGTGTTTGTAATAAAGGACCCCATCTTGTGAGCCAAACTCCTATTTTGGCATCTTGATAAGCCAATTAGGAATTTTGGACAAAAGGGGAATAAGTATTCTTAGGATATGTTTGTTCTAGTGGTTTTAGTTTTTTTATGTGCTTCTAGGGTGTTTAGAGGTGTTAGTCTTGACCCAAGTCATTCGGGTGCAAGAAATGACATTTTTGACAACTTGGTAAAAAGTTGTCATGAGCAACTTTTGTGCAAGTTTTGAATTCTTGTTGGTCTAACTCCTTCAACGGCTCTAACCTCTTGTTTCTAGTTGGGAGCAGTTGTAGAGGGGTATAAACACCTTGAGGACACAATTCCAAAAGAGAGATTGTATGGAGAAAGATTTTATGATTGCAAACAATAAGAAATCCGGAGTTTTTCCTGCAAATGTGAAGCTTTAGCACGGGGTACGGAGTTGTACAAATTGGGACCAATCCCCAATGTTTTTATTTTGTTAATGCAGTGAGTTACTAGTGGTTTGGTCTTGATTTGAGGTCTTGAACATTTTTTTTGCTCCATATATCCAAGTTTTGTTGTAGGTACCCGGAAAACCAGGGTTTACCTAGGGTTTTGTCTTTCCATGGCCATAACTTGCAACCTATCCATATAAACTTCATCGCAGTGGGTAGAATTCAAATGTGGCCTATGTACTCTATGATTCCAAAATCATTTTGCAGGAGGAGCAAGGGAGATATGTGTTTGATCAGGTCCTAGGTAGACATCTCTATGTGGCTACCTAGCCCTTAGACTGCAATAGTTACCCTAGAAGACAATTGGCGATGATTCTAGGTGTGTAACCCTAGAATCTATAATGGTTTATGGTTCCCCACATTCTCATGGGGTTTTGGTTTTAAGGTGTGTCCATTTTGATATATTTTCTTCACAAATGGAGGCCTAATTAGCCCTTTAGGACAGTTGGTCATCACCAGGTTCAGACGTTTTCTTGTCAGATCTTGACCTCTCCTTTTGGTGGATTGTGTAAGACCATAAAGGGTATCTAAATCAGTGATTTTTTTCCAAGGTGTTTGGAAAAGTTTGGACTTAAGGTCCCATTACCCGTCTCTAAGGGCTACAAGCAAATAGGC
This sequence comes from Cryptomeria japonica, assembly GCF_030272615.1. Classification (NCBI taxonomy): domain Eukaryota; kingdom Viridiplantae; phylum Streptophyta; class Pinopsida; order Cupressales; family Cupressaceae; genus Cryptomeria; species Cryptomeria japonica. The sequence goes on along the minus strand of NC_081410.1, from coordinate 635,651,370 downwards.
CTAATTGTGAAGTTGTCATAGGGAATTGGGTTAAATCCTTGAAACTAGTGTTTGGTCTGGTCCATGTGAGTATTGTATGATCCAAAATAGGTTTTGTGAAGGTTGGGAACCTTAGGAGGCTTCATGGTGCATAATGGAGCAAGTTACCCAATTTGAGTAGTATGAACGTTGGAGTGAAATGAGAAGTTGGAACTAAGATTGTAGAGCCTTGCCTTATAGGATCCTATTAGTGTTTTGAGGGGTCAGTGTCATACATCCTGAAGTGTTTGTCAAGATACAAGGAGGGCTCTGCATCAATAACTCATCTTCACCTCCAAAAATAATGTCATCAACAAATACTTCAATAATCGGTATATCATCATCAATGATCTTATAATATAAATTAATGTCAGCATTACCCTTAGTAAAACCAAGATTCAAAATATATTTATCCAACCTTGCATACCAGGCTCTAGGTGCTTGTTTCAATCCATATAAAATGTTCCTTAACTTGCAAACCATGTTTGTATCATGTAGTACCCTTCCTCATTTGAACTTATTAGACTCATATTTTATTATTGGTTGTTTTCAGTGGATACATTACCATGATATATTATTCAGATTTTTATAACATTATGCTTTATCTGGAGATGAGATGTATAATTTATTTACAGTATTTCAGTACTTGTGATTTATGGTATTTTATGGATTATTGCTATGTACTGACATTTTACTTTATTTATGCAATGTGGAAATATATGTTGTGTGTCTACAAGTGTATTGGATGCAAGGGGACGATTTTCCTTCACTCATTTCGGTGAGACAGGGAACATTGTGATTCTCCTTCATCAGTGTGTATGCCATGTTTTTTATATTGTATATATATGCATGTATGGTTCGGTGATGCAGGATATTGCAGGTACAAGTACCAGGTAGGTACGGGGTATCATCTCCACCTAGCTTCACAGGTCTGAGCGAGCCTTATATTTTCTGATGGAAGTGGAGGAGATAGTAGTTGACCCTATTTTACTCAGTTACACTTGTGTGAGTGTCGTCAGTTGGTCGTCTTGTTAGTTAGTTCGGCCTTCGTATTTTGTCGTCTGATCTTTTTATGAGTATTTGCTTGAGGTTTGTTCTGTTATGTGTGTTTTAGTGCATTTAATTAATTAATTAATTAAGTTTATTGAATTATCTCATAATTGTATTGTTTATGCATTGAGATTATAAATTTAGTGAATTAAAAGAAATTATTAAATTAAGTTGCAAGCTGCATGATATTAGAAATATATTTTATTTAAATTTTAGTGGAAAAATAAATTAGATTAATTATATTTATTGTTTCCTAGAATTTTAAATAAATAAAAGGATAAATAAATAAATAAAAGAATAAATAAATAAATAAATAAAAGAATAAATAAATAAATAAATAAGAGAATAAAAGATTAAATAAATAAATGAATAAAATAATTAATTAGAATTAAAATATTGTTTTAATTATTTATTTAGAAAAAGAATTAATTGGAAATAAAGTATCGTTTTAATTCTTTATTTAGAAAGTTAATTAATTTGCATGAGAAAAGAAAAGAAAGAATAATGATTTTTAATTATTGCATGTTAGTTTATCTTTTGTTATAAAATTAGAAAATAAAATAAAATTATTTTTATTCTAAATTTAGGTTTTTGAGAAAAAACTATTGAACCTAGAACTTTAGTTTAAATAGGGGAATAAAGAAATTTATTGGAAGCTTATTAAAAAGATTAGGGCTCTTCTGCAGATTTCTTCTAGGAAAGCTATACCAGGTTGGATGACTTATTTGATTGTGGGTTTTTAGAAAATATTTCTATTTTTTCTCTGAATGGTGTGTGTGTAAATTATTTGTCAGATCCAAAACTCTCTTCTGGTTAATTCAGGTTTTGATTTAAAATTCTTACCTGATATTAATTTTCTAGTTAATGGGAGTAATTTAATTTTGAGAAAATTAGGGAAATTATTATGAAAAAATTAGGGAAATTATTATGAAAAAAATTATTCTCTCTTGTTGATTTGTTCTGATAGTCCTTTAAATAAATCTCTATGAAATTAGTTGATTTATTTAGAAATAAATTTAATTGTGAATTAAATTTATTGGTTTATCTAGTTTAAAGAAAAAGTAATTGGAATAAAATTTTGTGAATGAATTTTATTGAGTTGGGAATTTTATTTCTATGTAAATTCTGTCAAAGGGGTTTTAATGAATTTGGAAATTATTTACATGTTTTAAAAAATAATAATACTAATACTAAAATAATAATAAAAAATAAATAAATAAATAATAATAATAATAAAAATATATTATAACATATTAAATTTAAAGTGGGTTTTAAAATGTTTAATTGTTTTATTAAATATTATTTAATATATTTGATTATTATATGTTAATTATTAATTATTAATTAATATATATTTTAAATATATGTTAATCATGATTATATATATATATATATACTTAATTCGTTAATATTGTGTATTATTAAATTATTAATTGTTTATATTTTTTGGGATAAATAAATATATAATAATTAATATTTAATTTTGGTATCTGTTTTATGAAGGAAGTGTCTTTTTGAGAAAAAGATAAAATATTATTTTATTTGGAAAATTGTTGAAATGAAATATATTTATTAAATTGATAATTTTTAAATAATATTTTATTCAGGAATATATTATACAATATGCTATTGGAATTATTGGAAATTTAATAATGTATCATTTGGAAAATTAGTAAGTTAATGAGATTTTCATTTAGTAAAATAAATGGTTGGTTTATATTTTTCCTCTATATTGAGACATAGACAAATGGACTATTTCAATTGTGGTATTGTATTCTCCTCGTTATGGTGATTTTTCTGTTAATGTATTTTGAAAACTTAGATCATTTTGAAAACTTGATCGACTTTTATTGTTTAAACCAATAGGAAAGAAGATTGTCATTTTTTGGCTATTGCCTACGCAAGTTTATTTTCTATATTCGCATTTGTTTAAAGTAATGGCAAGGCCTTGATATGTTTGTTTGGACCCTGTCGTTTGGTTGATTTGGGGTAGTTGTCTATGTCTTCGGTTTCTAGTTTGGTTGTTGCCTTGTGATGGTGTTTTAACTGGTCTTGTCCTTTATGCGGGTGTCAAGTGGTGATTTGTGGTTGGCCATAGCGGGTTAGGTCTCTAGTTAGAGTACTGTCAGGCAATGGACCTTGTATTAGCTTTTGGTATGTTCAGTTGGATCCGTTTCTTTGTAGGGATCATTTATGTAATTATTGACCGATGTGGTCGGTTGTTTATTGGTATGATTTGTCTCGATGGCAGGAATGTAAATGATGTGGAACTTATGTACCCTAAACTTATTTAATTATTAGAGGGGTCTTGCAGTTGAGCAAACCCGGAGATGTAGCCCTCTAGGGGTGAACTCCGAGATCATTTTGGTGTTATGTGTTGCTTTTGTTCTTATATTTCATGTTTTAGTGTTAGCATGTATGGATAGCATTTTGATAGAATGTGTAAGTGGTTTAGATGAAATTAATTGTAAATGCATGTATGCAGTCGTCTTTTAAATGTCGTAAATTGGATCATGAAAGAATGTAGATTAGAATAATGGAATATATTTAGTTATTGTTAAGGAAATCAAGTATGCATGGAAAGATCTCGTTGGTTTATGGTGAAATTCAAGTGTGTTATTAAATTGAATGCATGATTCAAATTTTAAAAAGTATGAACGTAAGGTATGAATAAATTTTAATGGATAAACTTTGTCTTGTGATCTATATTTTGTCTTACTGAAAGAAATTATCCTTGTTTAAGAATTATCTCGTTATTAAGACAATCGACTTAGTGGATTGGTTAGCGTGAGTTAAGTTAATTGTGTAATTAAGTAATCACGTTGGGAAACTCTTTAGGTGTTAGTTGATGTCTTCTGCTATGTAATTTGAGCTTGGATATCTTGTTGTATCTTAATGTTGTGTTTAACATTTTAAAAAAAAAATTATTGCACTCTATTCTTGTGTTTTAGCTTAATCCCTTCGGGGTTTCCTAGCGGGGCATTACATTTGTTATCAGAGCCCAAGTTTCAACATTGGGTACTCTGAGTTTGTAGTGTGTCTTTCAGTTGACCATCTTGCTTAGGTCATAAATGTTTGTATCTCTCTTGTCTTATCCTTGCCGTAAGTTTAAACCGTTTTCTCTATACAGTGGTAGGTCATGGCTAGGAAAGCTAGGGGAAGATGCAACGAAGATGAGAGAGTTGTATTCTTATTTGTTTTAGGCTTCCAGGAGTAAGCCTAGTTTGGGGGGGGAGAATGTAGTACCCTTCCTCGTTTGAACTTATTAGACTCATTTTATTATTGGTTGTTTTCAGTGGATACATCACCATGATATATTATTCACATTTTTATAACATTATGCTTTATCTGGAGATGAGATGTATAATTTATTTGTAGTATTTCAGTACTTGTGATTTATGGCATTTTATGGATTATTGCTATGTATTGACATTTTACTTTATTTATGCAATGTGAAAATATATGTTGTGGATCTGCGAATGTATTGGATGCAAGGGGACGATTTTCCTTCTCTCATTTCGGTGAGACAAGGAATGTCGCGATTCTCCTTCATCGGTGTGTATGTCGTGTTTTTTATATTGTATATATATGCATGTGTGGTTCGATGATGCAGGATATTGCAGGTACAAGTACTGGGTAGGTACGGGGTATCGTCTCCACCTGGCTTCACAGGTCTGAGTGAGCCTTATATTTTTCGATGGAAGTGGAGGAGATAGTAGTTGACCCTATTTTACTCAGTTACACTCGTGCGAGTGTCGTCAGTTGGTCGTCTTGTTAGTTAGTTCGGCCTTCGTATTTTGTCGTTTGATCTTTTTATGAGTATTTGCTTGAGGTTTGTTCTATTATGTGTGTTTTAGTGGATTTAATTAATTAATTAATTAAGTTTATCGAATTATCTCATAATTGTATTGTTTATGCATTGAGATTATAAATTTAGTTAATTAAAAGAAATTATTAAACTAAGTTGCAAGCTGCATGATATTAGAAATATATTTTATTTAAATTTTAGTGGAAAAATAAATTAGATTAATTATATTTATTGTTTCCTAGAATTTTAAATAAATAAATAAATAAAAAGATACATAAATAAATAAATAAAAGAATAAATAAATAAAAGAATAAAAGAATAAATAAATAAATGAATAAAATAATTAATTAGAATTAAAATATTGTTTTAATTCTTTATTTAGAAAAAGAATTAATTGGAAATAAAGTATTGTTTTAATTCTCTATTTAGAAAGTTAATTAATTTGCATGAGAAAAGAAAAGAAAGAATAATGATTTTTAATTATTGCATGTTAGCTTATCTTTTGTTATAAAATTAGAAAATAAAATAAAATTACTTTTATTCTAAATTTAGGTTTTTGAGAAAAAGCTATTGAACCTAGAATTTTAGTTTAAATAGGGGAATAGGTCTTTATTTTAGACACACAGGAAACAAGTCAGGAATTTAACTGAAGAAATTTATTGGAAGCTTATTAAAAAAATTAGGGCTCTTCTACAGATTTCTTCCAGGAAAGCTATACCAGGTTGGATGACTTATTTGATTATGGGTTTTTAGAAAATATTTCTATTTTTTCTCTAAATGGTGTGTGTGTAAATTATTTGTCAGATCCAAAACTCTCTTCTGGTTAATTCAGGTTTTGATTTAAAATTCTTACCTGATGTTAATTTTCTAGTTAATGGGAGTAATTTAATTTTGAGAAAATTAGGGAAATTATTATGAAAAAAATTATTCTCTCTTGTTGATTTGTTCTGATAGTCCTTTAAATAAATCTCTGTGAAATTAGTTGATTTTTTTAGAAATAAATTTAATTGTGAATTAAATTTATTGGTTTATCTAGTTTAAAGAAAAAGTAATTGGAATAAAATTTTGTAAATGAATTTTATTGAGTTGGGAATTTTATTTCTATGTAAATTCTGTCAAAGGGGTTTTAATCAATTTGGAAATTATTTACATGTTTTAAAAAAAAATTAAAATAATAAAAAAAATAATAAAAATAAATAAATAATAATAATAATAATATATTATAACATATTAAATTTAAAGTGGGTTTTAAAATGTTTAATTGTTTTATTAAATATTATTTAATATATTTGATTATTATATGTTAATTATTAATTATTAATTAATATATATTTTAAATATATGTTAATCATGATAATATATATATATATATATATATATATATATATATATATATATTAATACTTAATTCGTTCATATTGTGTATTATTAAATTATTAATTGTTTATATTTTTTGGGATAAATAAATATATAATAATTAATATTTAATTTTGGTATCTGTTTTATTGAGGAAGTATCTTTTTGGGAAAAAAATAAAATATTATTTTATTTGGAAAATTGTTGAAATGAAATATATTTATTAAATTGATAATTTTTAAATAATATTTTATTCAGGAATATATTATACGATATGCTATTGGAATTATTGGAAATTTAATAATGTATCGTTTGGAAAATTGATAAGTTAATGAGATTTTCATTTAGTAAAATAAATGGTTAGTTTATATGTTTCCTCTATATTGAGACATAGACAAATGGACTATTGCAATTGTGGTATTGTATTCTCCTCGTTATGGTGATTTTTTTGTTAATGTATTTTGAAAACTTATATCATTTAGAAAACTTGATCGACTTTTATTGTTTAAACCAATAGGAAAGAAAATTGTCATTTTTTTGTTATTGCCTATGCAAGTTTATTTTCTGTATTCGCTTTTGTTTAAAGTAATGGCAAGGCCTTGATATGTTTATTTGGACCCTGTCGTTTGGTTGATTTGGGGTAGTTGTTTATGTCTTCGGTTTCTAGTTTGGTTGTTGCCTTGTGATGGTGTTTTAATTGGTCTTGTCCTTTATGCGGGTGTCAAGTGGTGATTTGTGGTTGGCCATAGTGGGTCAGGTCTCTAGTTAGAGTACTGTCGGGCAATGGACCTTGTATTAGCTTTTGGTATGTTCAGTTGGATCCATTTCTTTGTAGGGATCTAATTATTCTTCCATAGCTTTCAACCAATATTCATCTTTACATGCCTCAATTAATGATACCAATCATTGTAGAATTTTCTGATACTGCTGGAGTAACTAGTTCAACACTCTGTTCCGATAAAGGTGCTACCGGTTCAGATATAATCATTTCCACTGTCAGTTCCTTCTCATAAACTTTGAGTTGACCTTTATTCAGCTCATCGACTTTGACATTAGCACTCTCCACAATTCTCTGCAATCTCTTGTTATAACATCTATATACCTTGATTTCATTAGAATAACCAATAAATATGCCTTCATCACATCTAGGATCAAATTTTCCAATGATATCATCTCTTCTGATATAACATTTACTACCAAAGATTCTGAAATACTTAATTGTAGGTGTATTACCAAACCATAATTCATAAGGTGTCTTACTAGTTTCTCTTTTGATATGTACTTTGTTGAATGTATAAACCATTGTGCTTACAAGTTCTCTCTAGTAGATATGATGTAGACTAGCTTCCATCATCATTGTGCTAGCAGCATCCAAGATAGTTATGTTTTTCCTTTCCACAACTCCATTCTACTAAGGTGTCCAGGGAGTAGAAAATTATCTTAGTATACCATGCTTCTCACAAAAATTATTAAACTCACCGGATGTGAATTCTCCATCATGATATGACCTCAAACATTTAATCTTCAATCCCATCTCGTTTTCCACTTTAGCCTTAAAGATTTTATCAAATGCCTTAGATTTTTCTTATAGAAAAGTAACCCACTGTTAGGATTCCCAAAGATACTGAGAGGGGGGGGTGAATCAATATCTGACTAGTGATAGAATTTTCTTAACTTATAATATGAAAAGCAATTCAAAACTGTGTACCGGTAAACCAGAATTAATGTAGTAAAGAAGAACAATAAACACAACATGAAAGACACACCATAACACAATATTTTAACGAGGAAACCCAGTGCGGGAAAAACCTCGGTGGGATTTGTGACCCACAATATTCGCTTACTGGCCAATAAGAGAATATTACTGTTACAATAGGGGCCTACACATGCAGGAAGGCCAAGTGCCTAGAGCTCACTACTCAGTTACAAAAGAAGTCTCACTGACTTAAAAAAATGGATTATACAAATCCAATGTCATGTACTGCTTCAGATCAGCATCTACTATGCCAGATTCAGTAATGGTTTAAGCTCTGCAATAATCATAAACCCTTATCCAAAATCTGCTTTACAATTCGCATATTAGGTTTGCAATAATCCTTCCATCTATGTATCTCCTAAATGATCTACAAGATCTCATACTTATATGATTCTTATTACAATCCACCATGTCGGCTTACAAAATGAATTTACAATTAAATACAAAATACAATTAAACAAGATTCCTATCGGCCATTGTGTCAAAAATCTTTCTTTTCGGTGTCGGTGCCTGCCGGTATCACATGATTGTAAGGTTGCCATCAATGACAATATCTTCAATTACCTACAATTTCTCATTGGAGTGTGCATTTGCCAACAATCTCCCCCTTTGGCATTGATGGCAACACTCATGGGAAAAATCCAAAAAGTGTCCAAAACTGATGTCCAAAAAGAATTTGCCAAAATTGTCTTACCAAAACTATGTTATCAAAATCTATGCTCCCCCTAAGCTGATGATGTCTTTCTTCTGATCATTTTTCTCATCTCCAGTACTCCCCCTTTGACATCAATGACAAAGGTTGTCATTCACTGTCAGTGGAGTGTGGTTCCTGCCTACATCCTTGTAACCGGTGGGTTACAATTTGATAGATGTCTGCCAATGCAAAATTGTGACTGTCGTTGAATCTCTCGTTGTCCTTTAATGTTGCTTCCGTTCTCTGAATTGTACTGGTGAGTATGTGCATTTTCTCTTCCGATGTGTTAAGTCCGAGAACCAGAACCTCAGAAATTTCTTTTCTCAAAGAAATGAGGTAATCTAGTTTAGGACCTAGTTTGCATTTTAAATCCTTTGCCTTACGCTTTATCTTTTCTTTATCTTTTTCTAACTTCTCAATTTTCTCCTCAAGATCTGCAATGTTCTTTTCAATTTCCAAAAATGAATATGATGTTCCTATTAAATTGTCAGCAATATTGTTGATTTCTTCTTGAGCGTTGTTGATCTCCGAATCTATGTCCTCTGTCAAAATATCAGTTTTGCAGGTATCTTTGTATAATTTCTCGAAATCTAAAATTGTTTCTCCTAGTTTTGGTAATAAGGTTTCCATTTGTTCCTTATTCTTCTTCACTATTTCCTCAAAGAATTTTTCTTTCTCCTTATTCATTTTCTCTTTGAATGTGTCTTCATTTATTTGGTCCAATGTAATTAGATTGTCAGTTATATATTTAGACAATGTGTCTAATTGGCTCAAAGAATCTTCATTATCTATGTTACACTTTGGAGTTATCATTTTCAAAATTGCTAGTGTCATCTATAGCCTTGTAAGCTTGTGCATTACACTCTGTTATTTTCTTTATTGAGTCCAAGAGTACCTTTGTCACATTTGTAGGCCAGAATTCAGTCATTGATGTGTCGAATGACTGTCCAACTGTCTTCACAATTTGTAGTCTGACAGTTGTAGTGATAGCTTTGTTTTCCTCTTTCTAAGGAGGATCTGTTTGAGTTTGCATTTCCACTACCAAAGGTTTGGGCTTTTCAAATGAAGATGGCACTATCTCTATTTGAACCTGTACCTGAACCTTTTTCTGTTCATGTTTCTCAACCTGTGCCTCTAACTGTTTCTTTGCTTTTGTCCCTGTCTTTTTCACTGTGCTCTTGTCTGCCGATTTTTCTAATTGTTTCTCAGTGTTATCTACTAGTGTTTCTGATGCTTTACCAATGGTATCCACTGTCAGTTTCTCTTTGTTCAGCTCTATGTTGTCTACTGTCTCTGACTCAATTGGTTTTTCAGTTTCTGTAGTTGTCAGTGGCTCAGTAGATGCAACAGTATGCACATTTGTGGTCTCTATCTTTCCAGTGTCCAAGGATCATTTGATTCTTCATTTTGTTGTTGTTCCCCAATTCCAATGTTCCCAACTTCAACATTTTCAATCGGTGGCTCTGTTGCCACATCTGTCTTCCTAGTTGATTCTTTATCTACCACAATATTTACCTCTTGAGTGCCAATGTTCATGGTATACAAAATTTCAGACTCAGGATTTGTATCCTCATGAGGAGTCTCCATACTCTCTGTTGTCAGTTGTGTGCCAACGGATTCTACCGGTGGAGTATCAGAAAGAGGTGGGGGCAAGTTATCAATTATCTTTAGGCTTGGAGGTCCACCTACCTTACCTTTCCCCTTATCCTTGTCCTTTTGGTAGACTCTGATGGTCTTAGGTCTTTTAAATTCTTCTTGTTTCTCTTTTTCAACAAAGAATATATCCCATTGATCTGTGATTTCTTCAGTGATTTCATTCACTCTGCCTGCCATTAGTGCTACATGTCAGTGACCGGTTGAAAATATTGTTCGGTTGGCATCACTGATTAATTCATCTATCTCTTTAGTGGAGTTCACTGGGTGAACAAGTAATTTTTCTATTTTTATCTTTTTGTCTAATTCAGCGATAGCTACCCTTCTAGCTTCTAGTCTTCTATATAAATCATTGGGTATGTCATCAATAATTTCCATCAGAAATTTCTTGTAAATGACTAAGTGAAAAATTACACTATTCTCTATGCTCTCTTTATCATCATTGGAAAGTGTGTTATACAGCTTGCTAATATTTTTCAATTTTAAATCCTTAGTGATTTCATTTAGAAGTGTGTCTAGTGGAGCAATAGCCTGTTTTACATTCTTTTTCTTTGGAGTTAACTTCTTAGTTGGAGACCTAAATGCCTGTTGCTTTTATCTTGTTCTTCTAGGTGTAGGAGAGGGTGTCGGTGAGGGTTTCCTTTTCCTTTCTACTTTTTTAAATACAGTTGGTATATCACTTTCAGATGAAGTTGCAACTATTGAAAGATGAGCTTCTGGTTGAAGTCCTTCTAACTCACTTTCCTTGATACCAGTTTTCTTCAATACATCTTCTTTTATTTCTTTAGCCTGTCTTGTTCCCTTCCTCACTATCTATTCAGTTTTCTTGACTCTTTTATGAGATTGGATACTACTCTCAATTGTTTCAGCATTGCCAAACACTTTCTCAGATGGTTCCTTTGGTGCTTCAAGGAGGGCTTTTGCATAAGTCTCAATTATGTTATCATATGTCTCATATCCCATCTCTATTACCCAAATAGTTCTAGGGACAACTGCCTCCATCCAGATTTCATCTTTCTTGATTACAAAGCATATCTCTTTTTGATATTTATCAATGATTGCTTGAGATATCCTTACTATTGTCTTCATTCTAGCCTTAAGTGCTTGAAAATGTTCATATATATGTTTCTCTCTGTCATCTCCCATGTATTTTAGTATATCCAACAATTGTTTTCCTACGGATATATCAAAGCCAAAGTCTTTCCTACCAATACCGAGTACTTCCTTGGTAATGTATAGCATTAAACACACAAGCAGATTTCCAAATCTAAAAGTTCCCTTTTTATCACCTTTGATTTTTTTCAGGTTGTCTATCAATTCATCTTTAAGTCATTCACACACACCAATTCTTGCATTATCATTTACCATGTCATATGCACTTTTAATACATAGGCTGGATACTGAGTTTAACCTATTTGCATGTGTGGCCTTATAGCTAAGAATCATACTGACAAATGTAACATTGATGTCCTTCACATCATTTACTCTTAGGGATCTTTTGTCAACTATTGCACCGGTTAAGTTTGTCACAGTGTCATTAGAAACTTTCTTAGTTATGTAAGGCCTGCTACCGGTGGAAGGTAAGCCTGTTACTACCCTAGCTGCCTCTTTAGTGATCTTATGGATGGAATCCAACCAAAAGAATTCGTCAGGGACTTTGCTTAGGACTATTCTTATCACATCTTCGGGAAATTTAGGGATGTTAAGAATATCCACAAAACCTAGGGTTTCCACTACCTTGTGTTCCAGTTTGATAATACCATTTGCATCACAGATTACAGTCCTATACATATTCTTGATTTCATCATCTCCTAGTTCCTCAATATGACAATGTATATACATTCCAAGATCCCCTGCATAAACTACTCCCTCAGGTATTTTCGAGAATGCTCCTAGGGTATCATCTTTCTTCGCAATTTCGGGAATCATTTTGAATACAGGTCTGGGGTGCTTGATAACCTCAATCACAATAGGGTTTGCAATAAATTCAGATGCAGATGAAGAAGCCATAGTTATAAATACCTCAATCTGCCTTTAGGATGATTTGCTTGAATGAACTCCTTCACTTTTCGCTAAGGATGCCTTCGCTCAGGATTTTCGTACTCTCAGAGATTTGAATGCTCGGTGAATGAAAAAAGAGCCAAAACACTTGCTTTATAATGTTATTTTCTCCAACTACCACATTTAATGTCTGTCGGTTAAGTCAAAACTTAACTCATCTGTCAGTAAAGAAGTAATTCAACTTATCACCATCAATTGAGGGTATATTAGCATGTTTTTCAATTTGTTGCCAAACCCCCAAAGGATTTTTCTTCAGTTAGATGAAGAGTCTCTTGTCGATGGAGTGATCCTCTGTTTTGTCGGTGAAGGAGTATTCCCATCAACATTCTGATCTAACTTTCTAATCCATTGTTTTGAGAATTCTTGCTTTACCTTTTCAACTTTTTGTTTACCTTTCAAGCTGGGTTCTTTGTTGTTTGCCGGTGATGCCTTACTTCTACAAAATTTTGCAATATGTCCAATCATGTTGCAAGCATAACAAGTCACATTATTTTTCTGAATAGCTTTCCCATATCCTATGTCGGTATGTGTTCTGCATTGATTAGATAGATGTCCAAATCTTCCACAAACATAACATCTTACATTCATTCTGCAATTTTCTGAATTGTGAAAAACTTTGTTGCATTTAGAACAGTGACTGGTGGATATATTAGTGTTATGATAATTTCAAGATCTACACTGATTTTCTCTATGACCATACTTGTTACAGTTAAAGCATTTCCCATTAAATTTGTAAGCATTAGGTTGTCTTACCGGTTTGTTGTGACCATGATTGTTTGCAGTACCAGAGCTTTCACCAATTTCAAAGCCAAGGCCATTTGTATCACCATTAGGTTTTTGATTCTTCAGCATGTCATCAAGTTCCTCTGAACTTTTCTTGAATTTCTCCTTGTGTTGATTTGTAGTAGTCAACTCATTTTCCAAGTAATCTTTTTGTCTCATGAGTTCAGTTTTGTCATGTTCTAAGTGAATTAGATTTGTCTTTAACATATCATTCTCATGACTGAGTCTTAGATTTTCATTTGCAGCATCATTGAGTCTTCTAACCAAGTCCTCTTCATTCTTCATTGTACTATTTTCTTGTCTCAGCTTGTTTACCAGATCATTAATAGTTTCCTTTTCATCATCATTATTCTGCACCTTTTCACAAAGTTCTCTTCTATTATTCCTTGCAATAGTGAGATTTTCTTGAAGTCCTCGAATGATATCTTGTGCAGCCTTCAGATCATCTTCAAGTTTGATATTCTTCACTTTTTCTACATCATAGTCTGAAAGAGTTGTTTCCAATTGCTTTCTCAAGTTTTCCATCTCTACCGATGTCAGGATCTTCCTCAAGTTGTTAGGCTTTTGAAAATAGAGGACTAGGCTCTGATACCAATTTTTAGGATTCCCAAAGATACTAAGAGGGGGGTGAATCGGTATCTAACTGGTGATAGAATTTTCTTAACTTATAATATGAAAAGCAATTCAAAACTGTGTACTGGTAAACAAGAGTTAAGGCAGTAAATAAGAACAATAAACACAACATGAAAGACACACCATAACACAATATTTTAACGAGGAAACCTGGTGTGGGAAAAACCTCAGTGGGATTTATGACCCACAATATTCGCTTACTAACCAATAAGAGAATATTGCTGTTACAATAGGGTCTGCACATGCAGGAACGCCAAGTGCCTAGAGCTCACTGCTCAGTTACAAAAGAAGTCTTACTGACTTACAAAAATGGATTATACAAATCCAATGTCATGTACTGCTTCAGATCAGCATCAGCTATGCCAGATTCAGTACCGGTTTAAGCTCTGCAATAATCCTTCCATCTATGTGTCTCCTAAATGATCTACAAGATCTCATACTTATATGAGTCTCATTACAATCCGCCATGTCGGCTTACAAAAGGATTTTACAATTAATTACAAAAGGATTTTACAATTAAATACAAAATACAATTAAACAAGATTCATGTCGGCCATGGTGTTGGTAATCTTTCTTTTCGATGTTGATGAACTATATGTCGGTGTAGAGTCTGTTGGTGTCTGTCGGTATCATATGATTGTAAGGTTGCCATCAATGGCAATACCTTCAATCACCTTCAATTTCTCTATCACCTTGAAAACTTTTAACTCTAGCAGGGCCACACAAATAAGTATGAATAAGATCAAGAACATCATTAAATTTATCTTGTATACTCCTAAAATAGGTTCTAACCTATTTACCCATTCGACGTTCTTTACATACAAGATTATAGGGCTTCATAATCTTAGGTATATCCCTAACTTCCTTAGTTGAATTGATCTTTACAATGAAATAAAAATTCACATGACACGGCCTTTTATGCCATAACCAACTCTCATAAATTTGTTTAATCAAACATGTCTTCTCACTTGAGTTCAAATGAAATATATTACCTTTTGTCTATGTATCGGTTGCAATCTTCAAACCAGATCTATTAATGATTTTCCATTTTCCATCCTTGAACTGTAATTGAAATCCCTTATCCACCAATTTTCCTATGTTAGGATTCCCACAAATACTAAGAGCGGGGGGTGAATCAGTATCTAACCAGTGATAAGATTTTCTTAAGTTAAAACATGCAGAACATAAAATAACAGTATACCGGTATGCAAGAATTAATGCAATAAACAGAATCAGAAACATCCACATGAAAAGAACATCATAACACAAGATGTTTAACAAGGAAACCCGGTGTGGGAAAAACCTCGGTGGGATTTGTGACCCACAATATTCACTCACTGGCCAATAAGAGAATATTACTTACAATAGGGGCCTGCACATGCAGGAAGGCCAACTGCCTAGAGCTCACTGCTCAATGAGAAGTCACACTGACTTACAATAAGGATTATACTAATCCAATAACTTGCACTGCTTTACAATAGCATCTCCAATGCCAGATTCAGTACCGGTTCTTGCTCTATTCTTTACATATACCCTTGACCTATAATTCGCACATTAGGTCTGCCTAATAATTTTCTTTATGCTCGCTACATTACCTTTTTAAATGTCTACAATGATCTCCTTTATATACAAGAGTCATTTTACAATTTGCCAAGTCGACTTACAATAATAAACAAAATATTACATATCAAAAATCCTATCGGCCTCTATGCCGGTATACATCTTTTCTTCTATGTCGGTGCCAGTGCCGGTGTAGAGTGATCTTGTTGATGTCGGTGCACTGTCTTGCCTGTATAATGCTTTGCTGGTATGATGTCTTGTCGATGCCATAGGATTGCAAGGTTGTCATCAATGACAAAACCTTCAATCACATACAATGTCTCATTGGAGTGTCCATATGCCAACAATCTCCCCCTTTGGCATTGATGGCAACACTCATGAGAAATTTCAAAAAGTGTCCAAAATGTGTAACCAAAAATTTTCCAAAAAATGTTTACCAAAAATATGAAGGGCTCCCCCTGAGCATATGATTCATGTCTTTGAACTTTCTCATCCTACTACTCCCCCTTTGGCATCAATGACAAAGGTTGTCAAGATGTTAGTAGAGTTTGTAGTTACATCTGTCCATATCCTCAACCCTATAGTTGGGTAGTTATTATTTGAAAAAGATCACCCAAAATTAAGTTTATACTATCCATAAACTTTTTGCTATCTTTTATTGCTGTTTCAGTCCTCTTCACAGTACCGGTGAGATGCTGCAAATGTTCTATCGGTGTTTTGCTTCCCTATGCTAATGCCTCTGAGATTTCCTTCCGCAAAGATGCTAGATAGTCCAATCTTGGACTCAGTTTAGATCTCAAGTGTTTTGCCTTGTTTATTATTCTTTCTTTCTCTCTCTCCTGTTTGAGCAATTCTTCCTCAAAATTTGCTAACTTCTCTTCAAAAACAGATAATGAATCCAGTGAGTTGACAAAATTGTCTGCAAGCTTATTTATCTCATTCTGTGTCTTGCTTATTTTCTTGTCAATATCTACAGTCAAGAAGTTTGTTTTACATGTATCTTTATACAGATTTTTATACTCTTTCAACAAACTACATAGTTCCGGTAGAAGTGTGTCAAAGTCTCTGTTACACTTCTTTATTTCTTCATCAAAGAATTTCCGTTTCTCCTTTTCTACCATGTCCTTTACTGATTCTTCCTTTATTTTCTCAATATTTTTAGAAATGTATTTACATAATGTATCTAATTGTCCTAAAGAATCTTTATTATCTATATTACAATTAGAAGCAACTAACTTCAAAAATGGTATTGAATCATCTATTGCTTTATAAGCCTGTGAACTGCAGTCAATTATTTTCTTAATAGAATCTAATAATACCTCAGTCACATTAGTTGACTTGAATGTTGATGATGATCCAAAAGTCTGAGTGCCGGTGGAAATAACCATGCTTGTATTGACCTCTGGTAGGTCAATTTGTGTTTGCATTTCTTTTAGCACTGGTTTCCCTGCTTACCGGTGGCACTGTTTCCTTGTGAGCCTGTTCCGGAGCCTTTAGCTCTATTGGTTTCTCTGTTTGTGCCTTGATTCCATCTTTTTCCCTGTATCCTCTGCCGGTTTCTCTGTATCTCCTGTTACCGGAGGCTCTTTATCCATATCTGACTTTTCAGTTGTATCTTTATCAACTATTATGTTGAACTTTTGGGTATCAATATTTACAGTGTATAGGACTTCAAGATTTGGATTGCTATCCTCTACATCCATACTTTCTGCTGCCGGTTGGTCTTCAATGGTTGTAATTTTCACAGGTGGAGGTAGGTTGTCTTTAACCTTTATGCTTGGAGGTCCACCAACTTTGCATTTCCCTTTGTCCCTATCCTTCTGATATACTTTAATAGGCTTAGGGTTCTTGTATTCTTCTTGTTTTTCCTTTTCAACTAGGAATATGTCCCAACCATCTTCTGTTTCTTCTGTTACTTCAGTAACTCTTCTTGCCATCAGTGAAATATGTCGATGTGCAGTAGAGAATACTGTCCAGTTTGCCTGAGCAATCAAATCATCAATTTCCTTTGGAGAGTTTACCAGATATACAGCAAGTAGTTTTTCTATTTTTATTTTCTTGTCTAATTCAATCACTCCTTGCCTTCTGGCCTCAAGTCTTTTGTACAAATCATCAGGAATTTCATTGATTACTTCCATCAAAAACTTTTTGTACATGTCCATATGCAGTATTACACTTTCCTTAACTTGCCATTTCTCATCAGCAGATAGAGTGTCATAAATTTTCTCTATGTTTTTCAATTTTCTTTCCTTTGTGATCTCATTTAGCAATATGTCTAGGGGTGCCAAGTCAGTTTTTGTCTTTTTCTTTTTCTTAGGGGTTAGCTTCTTCTTAGGTGTGACCTTTCTAACCGAAAATCTCACAGCTTGTTGCTTCTGCCTTGTCCTTCTAGGTGAAGGAGTGGTTGCTGGTGAGGGATCTCTTTTCCTAACAACTCTTTTAAAAGTTGTTGGCATGTCACCTTCCGAAGAGGTACCTACCGGTGATAGATGAGCTTTAGGTTGTGGGGCTGCCAACTCATCTTCTGTTATGTCGGTTTTGTTTAATACATCTTCCTTAATGGCCTTTGCTTGTCTGGATCCTTTCCTCACAAATGCCTCTACCTTCTTTACTCTTTTTTTAGACTGTATTTGGCTTTCTATGGTTTCAGCACTACCAAATACTTCTTCCTTAGGTTCTTTGGGGGCTTTTAGAAGTGCTTTAGCATAAGTTTCAACTATGTGGTCATTTGTCTCATAGCCCATTTCGGTTACCCAGATTGTCCTTGGGATGACTGCTTCCATCCATATTTCATCTTTCTTAATAACAAAGCATATATCATCTTTGTATTTGTCTACAATTTTCTGAGATAACCTTATTCTTTTCTTCATTTTTGTCTTTAATGCTTGGAAAAAGTCATGAATGTTGTTCTCCTTGTTCTCACCCATGGTATTAAACAATTTTGTCAATTGCTTTCCTACCGGTATGTCATATCCTAGTTCTTTATATCCTATACCGGGAAACTGTTTTGTTATATGAAGCATTAGGCATACTAACAGATTTCCAAATCTGAAAGTTCCTTTCTTATCCTTCTTTATCTTTCCAAGGTTGTCTATCAGTTCATCTTTTAACCATTCACAGATGTCAATTTTTGCATTGTCTGTTACCATATCATAAGCACTCTTAATGCATAAACTTGAAACTGAGTTAAGTCTATTAGCATGAGTGGCTTTGTAACCTAATATCATACTTATGAATCTCACATTGATATCTTTTACATCGTTAACCCTTAGAGATCTCTTATCGAATGTTGCACCTGTTAGGTCTATGACTAAATCATTGGAAATAGTCTTGTTTTTGTCTGGCCTCTTACCGGTGGTCGGTAACCCTGTGACAGCTTTTACCACTCCCTTGGTGATCTTATGAATTGCATCTAGCCAGAAAAATTCTCCATGAACTCTGCTTAACACTATCCTAATCACATCCTTAGGAAATTCAGGAATGCTAAGGATTTCTGTGAATCCTAGGGTTTCAATAATCTTGTGTTCAACTTTAACATTGTCGGTATCATCACATATCTCGATTTTATACATGGTTTTGATTTCCTCATCTTCTAACTCTTCAATGTTGCAGTGGATGTACATTCTAGGGTCTTCAGCATATACAACACCTTTAGGAATTTGAGAAAATGCACCTAAGGTATCATCCTTTTTTGCTAGCTCGGGGACTAATTGAACTACGGGCCTAGGTCTTTTAATTACTTCCACAACAGTAGGGTTTGCTATGTATTCAATTGCAAAGGTGGATGCCATGATTAAATACCTTTTTCTGTCTTGGATGGATGAATGCTTGGAGTGTGCTTGCTTCTTGCTCGAAATGCCTTAGCTCGGAATCTTCGCGCTCTCTAAAAGTTTGAAATCACGGTGAAATGAAATGGAGCCAAAACCTTATTTTTATAATGTCTTTTCGCCATCTACCACATTAATTGCATGTCGGTTAAGTATTCACTTAACATTGTTTGCCGGTAATAAGTAATTTTCAACTTCTTATCTCTAACCGAGGGAATAATAGCATATGTGTCATTAGATTGCCAAACCCTCAAGGAAATTTTCTTCAATTAGATGAAGAACTTCCTACCAGTGGAGCACTGCTCTGTCCTGCTGGTGAAACATCACTCTGTCATGTCGGTGAAGCATTTGTTGGTTCTATCGGTGGAGGAGTATTCCCAATATTTAGATCAGCTTTTCTAATCCATTGCTTTGAGAATTCTTGCTTAACCTCTTCAACTTTTTCTTTACCTTTCAAGCTAGCACTTTTGTTGTCTACCGGTGTACCTTTACTTCTACAAAATTTAGCAATATGCCCAATCTTGTTACATGCATAACAAGTTACATTATTTTTCTGAATAGCTTTCCCATAACCTATGCCGGTTTGTGTTCTGCATTGATTAGATAAATGTCCAAATCTTCCACAAACATAACATCTCACATTCATTCTATAGTTTTCAGAGTTATGACCAACTTTGTTGCATTTGGAACATTGACCGGTGGGTGTATTGATATTCTGATAATTCCTAGATCTACATTCATTTGCCCTATGACCATACTTATTATAGTTAAAGCATTTTCCATTGAATTTATAAGCATTAGGTGGTCTTACCGGTTTGTTGTGATCCTGAGTATTTGCAGTACCGGAGCTTTCACCAACTTCAAAGCCAATTCCAGAAGTGTCACCTTTAAGTTTTTGATTCTTCAATAAGGTACCAAGTTCTTCTGAGCTTTTCTTGAATTTTTCTTTATGTTGATTTGCAGTTTCCAATTCCCTTTCCAAGATTTTTTTTTGTCTCATCAGTTCATTTGAGTCATTTTGAGTATGCATCAGATCTGTCTTCAACATGTCATTTTCATAGCTAAGTCTTGTGTTCTCATTTACTGCATCACTTAGTCTTCTGGTCAATTCTTCTTCATTCTTCTTTCTATCCTCAATCTCTTTGCAAAATTTCATAGTCATATCCTGCATTTCATTTTTTGTTGTCATGATCTCTTGTTTCAGCTTGCTTATCAGGTCATTAAGTGATTCATTTTCATCATTCTCATTTTGCAATTTTTCACAAAGTTCTCTTCTTTTATTTCTTGCAATAGTAAGATTTTCTTGAAGTGCCTGAATGATATCCTGAGCTGCTCTTAAATCATCTTCTAATTTGATATTTTTCAACTTCTCTGCATCATAGTCTGTAAGAGCTCCTTCAAGTTGCTTCATCAGATTTTCCATCTTTACCGGTGTCAAGATCTTCCTCAAGCTGTTAGGCTTCTGAAAATAGAGGACCAAGCTCTGATACCAATTGTTAGGATTCCCACAGATACTGAGAGGGGGGGGGGGGGGGGTGAATCAATATCTAACCGGTGATAAGATTTTCTTAAGTTAAAACATGCAGAACATAAAATAACAGTATACCGGTATGCAAGAATTAATGCAATAAACAGAATCAGAAACATCCACATGAAAAGAACACCATAATACAAGATGTTTAACGAGGAAACCCGGTGTGGGAAAAACCTCGGTGGGATTTGTGACCCACAATATTCACTCACTGGCCAATAAGAGAATATTACTTACAATAGGGGCTGTACATGCAAGAAGGCCAACTGCCTAGAGCTCACTGCTCAATGAGAAGTCACACTAACTTACAATAAGGATTATACTAGTCCAATAACTTGTACTGCTTTACAATAGCATCTCCAATGTCAGATTCAGTACTAGTTCTTGCTCTATTCTTTACATATACCCTTGACCTATAATTCGCACATTAGGTCTGCCTAATAATTTTCTTTATTTTTGCTACATTACCTTTTTAAATGTCTACAATGATCTCCTTTATATACAAGAGTCATTTTACAATTTGCCAAGTCGGCTTACAATAATAAACAAAATATTACATATCAAAAATCTTGTCGGCCTCTATGTCGGTATACATCTTTTCTTCTATGCTGGTGTCGATGCCGATGTAGAGTGATCTTGTTGATGTCAGTGCATTGTCTTGCCTATATAATGCTTTGCCGGTATGATGTCTTGCCGATGGCATAGGATTGCAAGGTTGGCATCAATGATAAAACCTTCAATCACATACAATGTCTCATTAGAGTGTCCATATGCCAACATCCTACACTCAAAAGATTATGCCTTAAACCTTAAACATAATAAATATTGTTAGTATTGTTCTTACCATCCAATGATATAGTTCCTTTTCCTTTTCTCATAAATGTTGTCGTTTCCAAATCTAACTAGAGTGCCATCAAATTCTTACAAAGATAGAAACTTCCATTTATCTCCAATCATATGATGCTAACAACCACTATCAATTACCCATTCATCCTTGTCTTCAATATTAGCAGCAAGTGCCTTCTCTTCAAGTACATTTTCTTCCAGTGTTGGCACATCTTCCTTGATAGCCAGGAACACCCATTCCTTCCCATTGTCAGAACCACTAGTAGAGTCTTCTACCAGTTCATCATCAAAATCGGCAATACCTTCCTCATTCACTATGTAGCATGATTTGTCTTTATTTTTCTTGTACTTATACTTGTTCTGATATCCAAGGTTAGGCTTAAAAGATTGTCTAACTCTTTCTTCAAATCTTGAATTCCTTTCAGGACATCTAGATGCAAAATGACCAATCTTATTACATGCAAAACAATTAAAAGGTGTTTTTTCTTCATACTTACTTTCTACCAGTCTTTTAGGTACTCTTCTAGCAAATAGAGCTTCAAGTTGCTCAAACTCATCATCTTCTCTCTTCATATCTTCCAATTCCTTTGCATATAAAGCTTTCCAATATTGCTTACCGATTGCAGATGTAGATGCATGAAAAGCAGGTTCAGTCTTCACAGCTCCAGAAGGTCCAAATTCTTCAAGCTCAAAAACAGATAGTTTCCCAACCAAGGTATCTATGTTGATAGATGTATTATCCATTGTTCTCAACTCATTAATAGCACTAGCCTTCATTTTGTAAGCTAATGGTAGGCCTCTCGGAACTTTAGAAACAATTTCATCTTCACTCAGAGTTCCACCACAATATTGAATTCCCATAACAATCTCATTTACCCTTTCCATGAATGCAGTAATCCTTTCATCTTCTTCCATATTTAGGTTTTCATATCTCACCCGATAACTATCAAGTTTAGAAATATTCACTGTAGGGTCACCTTCATTAAGAGTCTCCAACTTATCCCATATAGCCTTTCCAGATGATTTATCGGTTAAACCCATTATTTGTTGTTCAGAAAGTGCACATAAGAGGGCTTCTCTTGCTCTACAATCATTCTCAAGCTCCTTATCCAGGCTTGCCAGAGGAGGATTTCAAGATGTTGGATTATAAAGTGTGACACCATTCTATGTGATCTCCCAAATCTCCTTGCCAAGTCATCTTAGATGAGTCCATACGAATCTTCCATACTATGTAATTTGTTCCATCAAGCCTAGGAATATCTCTCCGAAAGATAGCTCCAGATGAACTGGATGAACTTGAATTGTTAGTCACCATAAGATCTTCCTTAAGTGCTTAAGCTTTTTGCAGAGAGGACCAAAGCTCTCATGCCAATTGTTAGACAATTCAAATAATCGGAAGACAACTGAGATGGGGATGAGGGTGAATAAGTTGTCATAGATTACCAGAACCATTAGCAATTAAAACTTTAATACCAAAATGCTTAAACCAAATACTGGTATAGCAGTTAAACCAATTAAGCATAAACAATAATCACAGAATAAATACTATCCACATGACACCAAGATTTATATGTGGAAAACTCGGTAAAGGGAAAAACCATGGTGGGAAGCTACCCACAGTCTAATAATATTTCTGGAGGAATTATGTGAATTATAATTGAGGGGCCTGCACTTGCAGGAAGACCAATAGCCTACAGCACACTTCTCACCACAAAAGATGTCTCATTGATTGAACTGCAAAAAAAACATCTCCTATGCCTGAGTACAGTTCTGGTTAAGCTCAATACAGGAGGACTAAGTCCTCTTACATAAACCCAATTCGATATCCAATGATCGACCAAATCCTCTGCTTGAATGACATTACATTATTCATAGATTACATATCCATTTCCCATACCTATATCTCTACCATATGATCTACAATGAGATCTTGCATTATATATATACAAACCATCGACCATAAACAATTAGGTCAGCCACCAGATAATAAACCAATTATATAATTACAAACCATGTCGGCTTTAGACCAAACAAGTAATATCCAACACATAAGATATCCCAGAAAGACATCGAGAGGTCCAATCCACATGTTACATTAAACCAGTTCATAACCTAGATCAACTAGGACCCAATATAGGTCCATACGCTAAAGCAATGGTCTCCATCTATCAAGTCTCGAACATGATCACCAACAGCATCCCAAAATTCCACCAGAAGCTACACCAACACCACTTATGCAATTCATCAAAATCTCTGCCAGTGAAACCCTTGTTGGAACCAAAAGCCAAGGTTCTAAGAAAACATGATAACATCCGATCACCACACCAAAATAAACTTACTAAATATGAACATGAGTATCATGAAAAATCCAATTTTATAACCAAACTATACTAGAGCCTACCGGATGATGTCGGATTCAAACCAACTAGAAACCACTCAGCTTACTAGGACCAGAAGGGTGCCAGTAAAGTATCCAAACAGCTAGTGTTGACATCAATGACAAAACATCAATGCAATAAATAATCAATTCCACCAAATGGCCAACAACTGCATCCTGCACTATTTTATTCATTACTTTTATTCATCTCTTCTCCGAAATAGAGGAAATGTTGGCAGGAACAATGAAGGAAGACTGAGAGTGGGGGGTGAATCAACCTTCACCAGATCTATAAACTTAACCACAAATATTGATCCCATAAACTACAGTAACAACAAATATAAGCATATTGAAAGCACAACACACAACACCAATATTTTGATGTGGAAAACTCGGTTAATGGAAAAACCACTATAGGAACCCACCCACAATAAGATAATGCTTTATAGTAGTATGTGAAAATATTACAATGGGGAGTGCACATTCAAGCACACTTCCTAGAGATCACTGCTCAAAAGATAATGACCCAAAAGGCCAAAACCCTCAAGGAATTTTCATTGACTTACAACAAGATTAAGACTACAATCCGGAAGAAATGAACTAAAAGAATACAATCTCCAAATGCTTGATTACAATTCCAATTAAGAACAATTATCTGCTTAGCGACATCAATCTCTCCTCAATCACAACATTGAAAGATGAATCATTGAATTGCACATACACTACTCTCTGATAATGCAGACACAACCTCTATACCTAAATTACATGACTATATCACCTATATATACAAATCATCAATGTTGATAACAAGGTCGACTAAACCCTCAATTCACAATTACAAAATTACATCACATGATACAAAGATCGACCATCGAACCAATATAATAATTTACATAACATAACATGGATCTAATTAAAATTCCCAAATGCTCAACTCCACCGGAAATCATGCCAAGAACAACCGTAACACGCTACACCACTAGAAATACTGCATAAGACGAAGAACATCACTAGTTCATGAAAACCACCAACAACTCACAACGATCAATGAAGATCATCAAAAAAAATAGGACACAACTAGGAAATACCAACAAGAACATTAGAATCATTAAAAATAGCTGCACCAAAACCACTTATCAAATCTTCATCTGTCAACGTATGAAAGCTCAAGAACACAACCAATCAGCAACTGTCACGAAGAAAGATAACTTGCAGAGCACCAAATCATGATCCATCTGAAATGAAGATACCAAGACCATTCCAAAGAATCTCCAAAAATCTCAGCTCAAGATCTGATCACATCATAATATACCAAAGGAAATACCAAGCTCTGCAAAGCACCAAAACTACATAACAAAACTACAAAACCGGATCACAAGATTTTCCCAATATGCAAATACCAGGGCAAATCATAGGACTATGTTGACATCAATGACAACAACATGTCCTAGCAACAACAATGTCCAATAATGTCCAACAATCTCCCCCTTTGGCATTGATGGCAACATATGAATGTGAAAAACAGTCAATGGAAAGAAAGAAGATATCTTTAGCAATCTCCCCCTAAGATCAAGACAGATAAAGTAGTTTTCCACATGATCTCTCTCCCCCTTTGACACCAATGCCAAATATATCTAACTAGAAAACCAAACTCTCTCAAAAGAGAAACATGAATCTCAGGAATCTCAGGAATTTCTCCCTAAACACAGACTACTCCACCAAAGGAGCAACACCAACTCACCAATCTAGATAAAAAGATAAGGCTCTAAATTCCACGAGATTGATGCAACTCAATGCATCAAATTCTCAACAAGAGGGGTAGATGCCCCTAACTTGTCTCTCAAATAGACAAATGTATCTGCAGGGAAAGGCTTAGTGAAAATATCAGTTATTTGCTCCTTTGTAGATACATACTCCAACTTCACTTTTTTCTTCATTGACTTTCTCTCTCAAGTAATGATATTTGATTGGCACATGCTTAGTCTTTGAATGTTGCACCAGATTCTTTGACATGTTAATAGCATTGCAATTATCACAGTATATAATAGTAGGCTCATCATAGATAATTTTGATATCTTTCAACATTTTCTTCATCCAAACTACCTGAGTGCAATTACAAGCAGCAACAATGTAATCAGCTTCAGCAGTAGATAAGGATATTGAATCTTGTTTCTTACTAACCCATGAAACTAGTTTCTTACCCAAAATGAATGCTCCATTGACAGTGATCTTCTGGTCATCAACATCACCAACCCAATCAGCATCAATGTAATCACATAACATGAAATCATCATTCCTCAGATACCACAAACCATAATTCATAGTTCCCTTCAGGTATCTCAATATCCTATTCACAATAGTGACATGACTCTCTTTCAGATCGGCTTGATATCTAGCATCCATACACACAAAATTCATAATGTTCGGTCTAGTCTGAGTAAGATATAGCAGTCCACCAACCATAGATCTATACAAACTCTAATTAGCTTTCAGAGATTCATCATTCTTAGACAATTTACAGCCAGTCACCATAGGAATTCCAACCAGTTTGGAGTCATCTAACCCACACGTCTTTAGTAATTCCTTCACATACTTAGTTTGAGATATAAATATACCTTTTCTAGTTTGTGAAATCTGTAAACCTAAGAATAATTTCATTTCACCAATCATAGACATCTCAAATTCTTTCTACATATCATCGACAAACTTCATGCTCAAGTCATCATCTCCTCCAAAGATAATATCATCAACAAAAACTTCAACAATCAAGATGTTATCATTCTCTATCTTAAAGTACAGATTATTGTCAGCAACACCTTTATTAAACCCCAATTTTAATAAATACTTATCTAGTCTAGCATACCAGGCTCTAGTGACTCGCTTTAATCCACAAAGAGATTTCTTCAGTTTACATACCATGTCTCCATCATCTGATAATGAAAATCCATCAAGTTGTTCAATATAGACTTCTTCCTCAATATCACCATTCAAAGAGGCATATTTGACATCCATCTGATGTACCTTGAAATCTTTATAAGCATCATATGCCAGAAGCAGTCTAAGAACTTCAAGTATGGCCACTAGAGAAAAAGTCTCCTCATAATCAATTTCTTCTTTATGAGAATATCCTTTGCAAACCAATCTAGCTTTATTTTTGACAACTTCATTGGCTTCATTCAATTTATTCCTGAATACTCATTTAGTACTTATAACATTCTTATCCTTAGGTCTAGGCACAAGCTCCCATGTGTTATTCTTTTAAATATGACCTAATTCTTCTTCCATATCTCTCATCCAATTTTCATCTTTGCAAGCTTTAACAGCAACTAACCTTCTAGTCATCACACCTTTATTTTTATCACCAATAATCTATTTTTCAATATGATTCAATCTTACATACCTTGGACTCTTTTGATTGTTCTGATTTTTAGGTTCCTACACTTCTTCACCAGTAGCAGCAACATCTGGGTTAATTGTCTCTACCAGATCAATCTGCTTAGGTTCTTCAGTCTAAATAGGGGCTAAAGCAACATGTTGTCTATCATCATATCCACATGCTCTGATCTCTTTCCCAAGATTCTCATCCACCTTTATATTTTCACTTTCCACTATCTTCCTTAGTGTTTTATTGTAGCACAGGTAGGCTTTTCTCTTTGTTGAATATCCCAATAAAATTCCTTCATCACTTCTAGCATCAAACTTCCTTATATCCTCATCTCTCTTGATATAACATTTTCTACCAAATACTCTGAAATATCTTACAATAGGAACATGACCAAACCATAGCTCATAAGGGGTCTTACCAATATCACCTTTAATACCAACTCTGTTGAATTTGTAAATAGAAGTGCTAATAGCTTCTTTGCAATAGATTTTCAGAATATTTCTTTCAATCAGCATCCAAGATGGTTTTGTTCTTCCTTTCAACAACTCCATTTTGCTGAGAGGTTCTAGGAGAAAATTATTGTCTTCTAGATCCATGCTTCTCATAGAATG
The DNA here is from genome assembly GCF_030272615.1 of Cryptomeria japonica. Taxonomy (NCBI): domain Eukaryota; kingdom Viridiplantae; phylum Streptophyta; class Pinopsida; order Cupressales; family Cupressaceae; genus Cryptomeria; species Cryptomeria japonica. The sequence continues at coordinate 635,623,421 of NC_081410.1, read as the reverse complement.
AATTGCATTCACCAAAAAAAAATTCTCCACCTTTGTCAAATCTCATATATTTCACCTTCATTCAAGATTTAGTTTCCACTTTTGCTTTGAATATCTTGAACCTTTCCAATGCTTCTGATTTCTCCTTCAAAAAGACAACCCACATCATCCTAGAATAATCATCAATTAGCAATATGAAATATCCATCACCCCGCACACTTCTAAAATTTATAGGTCCACATAGGTCAGTATGCACAAGATCTAGCAATCCATCAGATGTATACAATTTTCTCTTGAAAGAAATTCTTGTTTGCTTACCCAACTGACATTCTTTACATACTGGATTAGTAGGTTTAACAATCTTAGGCAGATCTCTAACAACTTATGTAGAACTGATCTTAATTATTGAATCAAAATTCACATGACAAATTCTCCTATGCCACAACCAACTCTCATCAATCTAAGCAATCAAACAAATTTTCTCACCGACATTCAAATGAAAAATGCTACCTTTAGTCTTAATTCTAGATGCAATCTCTATACTAGAGGCATTTAGGTTCTTCCATTTTCCATTCTTCAATTGTAGATCACAACCTTTATCAACCATCTATCCAACACTCAAAAGATTATTCTTCAAACCTTCAACATATAAGGCATCATTAGTATTATGCTTACCATCAAAAGAAATAGAACCTCTCCCATAGATCACACAGGCTTCGTCATCTCCAAATATAACTATTCCACCATCATATCTTTCCATATTCGCAATTTTTTTTTTATCACTGGTCATAGGATGTGAACAACCACTATCAATCACCCATTCATCTTTCTCTTCAACTTTCACAGCTAAAGCTTTCTCCTCAATAGTACAACTAATAGAATCAATGGGTACAGGTCCATCTTCCTTAATGGAAAGAAATACAACTTTATCTCCTTCATATTCATCATCTGTAACACCTTCATCAACAACATAATAGCAGTTCTTCTGATTTCTATACTTTTGGTTAGGGTTTTAAGGCTTGTGATACTTCTCATGCTTCTCATATGTATCATTCCTATCATGCATATCATACTTAGCCATTCTCTTCGAGCATCTAGAAGAAAAATGTCCTATCTTATTGCAAGAGAACCATTTCAAAGGCAATTTTCCATCATACTTATCGGCTCCTTTAGGCAAACTCCAGGGAAACAATGCTTCAAACTCATCTATCTCTTTTTCTTTCTCTTCCATCTCTCTTCTCACTCTTTCATATCTAGATATTATGCACTCATTAGGATCATACTTTTTCTTTCCAGATACAAATGTTGAAGCTCTAAATGTTGTCTCAGACTTTCCATGTGACTCTCCAAACTCGTTCATCTCAAAAGCAACAATCTTTCCAACCAGCATATCTCTTGTCACTGTAGTCACACTCTGGATCTTATCAATAGTAGCAACCTTATATTTATAAGGAGGCAAAGATCTCAGTACCTTAGCAACTATTTCATCTTCTTCAAGGGTTCCACCAGTACATCTGATACCTAGGACCAGATCATACACCTTAGCCATGAAATAATGTATGTTCCCATCATCTCTAATGTTCAACATCTCATACTTTCCTTTCAAACTCTGTAACTTAGCAACTTTCACTTGTTTGCCACCTTTATATAGGATTTCAAGCTTCTCCAAGATCTAATGCATGGTTTGAAGTCTCAGTACATTTGTCATCACAAAATTAGTTATGGCACTAAGAAATGCTTCCTTCACTCTAATATTATGTTCAACTTCCTTGATCTCATCAGCAGTAACCGGTCCATTCAGAGGAGTAGAATAGGAATCCTTTGTAATCCTCCAATAATCTTCTCAAAGACATTTCAAGTGGACTTCCATCTAGTTCTTCCATATAGCATAGTTACTCCCATCAAATCTCAGACTGTCCTTCTTAAATATAACACTTATAGATGCCATCCTAGATCTCCTCAAATGGTTAAGCTTCTTTTGGAGAATCTATCTCTGATACAAATTGTTGGCAGCAACAATGAAGGAAGACTAAGAGGGTGGTTGAATCAGTCTTCACCAGATCTACAAACTTAACACAAATACTAATATGATAAACTATAGTAACAACAAATATAAGCAAATTGAAAACACAACACAGAACACCAAGATTTTGATGTGGAAAACCTGGTTAAGGGAAAAACCATAGTGGGAACCTACCCATAATAAGATGATACTCTGCAGTAGTATGTGAAAATATTACAATGGGGAATGCACATGCATTTAGGCACACTATCTAGAGCTCACTGCTCAAAAGATAATGACCCAGAAGGATACCACCCTCAGGGAAGTCTCATTGACTTACAATAAGATTCAAACTACAATCCAGAAGAAATGAACTAAAAGAATAGCATCTCCAAATGCTTGATTACATTTCCGGTTAAACACAGTTATCTGCTCAACAAATAACCTCTCCTCAGTCACAACAGTGAAAGATGAATCACTTGATCGCATATACACTACTCTCTGATAATGCAGACACAACCTCTATACCTAAATTACATGACTATATCACCTGTATATACAAATCATCAACCTTGACAACAAGGTTGGCTAAACCCTCAACTCACAATTATAAAATTACATCACACAATACAAAGATCGACCACTAGACCGATTTAATGATTTAAATGACATAAAATAGACCTAATTAAAATTCTCAAATGCTTGACTCCACGGAAAATCACACCAAGAACAACCGCAACATGCTACACCACCAGAAATACCACATAACATGAAGAACATCATCGGTTCATGAAAACCACCAATAAATCGCACAACGGTCAATGTGAATCATAAAAACAAATAGGAAACAACTAGGAAACACCAACAAGAACATTAGAATCATCAGAAACAGTTGCATCAACACCACTTATAGAATCTTCATCTGTCAACTTCTAAAAGCTCAAGAACACAACCAATCAACAACTTTCATGAAGAAAGATAACTTGTAGAGCACCAATTCATGATCCATCTAAAAAAAAGATACACAAGACCATTCCAAACAATCTCCCAAAATATCAGCTCAAGATATGATCACACTGGAATATATCGGAGGAAATAATGAGCTCTACAAAGCACCAAAACTACAAAACCAGATCATAAGATCTTCCCAATATGCAATCTCCGGAGCAAATCATGGGACTATGCTGGCATCAATGACAACAATATATCCTAGCAGCAGAAATGTCCAACAATCTCTAACAAGAAACAATGACCTCAACTTGTTCAACATCCATAATGGATGTATCACCACCACCACGTTGCTCTTCTCCCAAGACAACATCAAATCTATGTTTTTCAAGAATTACCTTCAATATCTTCTCTGTCTCTTTCACCACTTAATCTATCTCCCCAATCATAAGCTTATTCACCCTTGTTTTACTTATGAATTCCCTTTTTGCTTCCTTAAATACTTGTTTCATTTCTTCAACTGATATAACAGGGCATAAACATATCAACACTTTATGTCTAAGTCTCTCCTCCTCAGTGTTGGCATTAACCCTCGTCATCTCTAAGAGATTATATAGGCCTTTTGGAATCTTAGACATGGTTTCTATAAGTTCCCTATTGAATGTATTCAATTATTTTATTGTGGCTTCTTCCAATATTCTCTTCTCGGCTTCATCAAATTTATCATAAAACTCAAAACGTAGCTTTAAGTTACCTTCTACAGTGATGGTTTTTTCTACATCATCAACATACATACCAGATGTATCTTTCTTCTTTCTTACTTGCCTTCTCTTCACCAAATGGTTTGGCTTTAGAGACTCTTGTTGCTTTGGTGCCCTTTGTCTTGATTTCCTTTACAACTTCATCAAACTCTATTTCCTCATCATCTTCAACTATTACATATTCTCTTTAACTTTGGCCTTCTTTCTCTTTCCTTCCTTGTTGGATGATTTGACTTGTGATTTCTCAGTGTTGGCTGGCTTAGTTGAACCGGAGGAGGGTGAAGAGCTTCTGGTTTTCCTTGGCTTGTTAGGAGAGGCTCCAAGAATAGTAGATCTTTCTTTGGTGGATTTCTTCTCTTCAACTTGTTGTGATCTCTTCTTGGCCTCCCTCATAGCTTCTTTGGAAATGCAATACTCTCCACATACTTCTCAACTTTGTTTTTGACCTTCCAGACTATCTCAAGTCTCTTAAATTGATAATGCAATTGCAGGTCTTTCGCTACAAATGTGCCAAATCTCTCCTCTGAGGTATGTATTGGTTTTATCAAGAGATTTTAAGCATACATCTCAAGTATTTGATTATCTACCTCATACCCCATAGGCATGATCCAAACTTCCCTTGGCTCTACTGCTTCCATCAAACACTGATCAATATCAACAACGAAGCATATTGTCTCTTGGTACTTCTCAACAATTGATTTAGGGATCCTTTCCCTAGCCTGCATCATGCCCTATAAATTCTTGAAATATCCCCAAAGAGATGTTCTCTAGGCCTTACTATCACCAATGTTGTATAAAAGTTATCTGATTTGAACTGCCACTAGCTTGTCATTTTCCTATTGAACATTACTAACTCCCAGAACCTCATTCATGAAGTAAAAGAATAAACACAAGATCAAAGTACCATACTTGAATGTATTCTTCCTATCCTTCTTTATCAAAGTCACATTATCCATTAGCTGGCTCCGTAGTAGCTCACACAGATCATACTCTTTGTTCTCCTTAATCATCTGGTAGACTGCATAGATTGTAGTACTGGATTTCTCCTAGCTGGAGTGATAGATCTTGTAACTAATAACCATAGAGGAGAACTTCACATCTAGCTCAATTATATCATTTATTGTCATAGCCCTCTTATCAAATTTTGAACCGGTTGCATCAGTGACAAGTTGATTCTTAATAAACCTCAGCGCAGGCAAACCACCAAATAAGATCAAACTAGTTACAATCCTGATTACATCCTTTGTGATCTTGAATGGCTTGTTTAACCACATGAATTCATCAATAATTTGGCTCAGCACATACTGAACCCTTTCATTTTGTTCAAACATGAGAAAATTGACAATTTGGGCAAAGTTTTTCTCCCCCAACACCTTATATTCTGGCTTAATCCTAAAATTCTCTCCTAATAATTGATTAGGATACAGATTTCACAACTGTGAGCCTCTTAGATCCTCAATATTTGCATGTGCTGGAATCCAAGAACACTGGGGGGGCGGGGGGGGGGGGAAGGGGAGGTGAATCAGTGTTCTACAGGTATAATCAATTTTAACCTTATTAACAATGCAGTTCAGTAACCGGTAAACATGAAAGAATATAATTGCAAATAGAAATGAAACAACCACAAGAGCATATACCACAACATAGATATTTATACGCGGAAAACCTCAAAGAGGAAATACCACGATGGGATTAGTGACCGACAATATCTATCCACTGGCCAAATTAATAAATATTACAATAGGTGCCTGCACATGTAGGAAAGCCAACAACCTAGAACATACTGCTCATCACAAAAGGATCCTCACTGACTACAAACACCATATATGGAGTTACAAACAAAATTATGAACTCTGAGAGTGCATCTGCTATGTTGGATGAATTTCGTTTAAAGCACAGTTTGTATCGGTTTATACTATGTCCTTCCTTACTAGTATCTTGATTCGCTTCCCAAACCTCTAAACCAATATCCAAGACTAACTACAAAATATTAAATTCGCATTCTATCAACCAAGATTTCTCGCACAACATCACATCACTATAATCCATTACCTTCTCTTGCATTACCAAAATAACCTAACCAGACTGAGTTAAATACCCTTCCCAAATACAATAATAAATGCCTTATGTCGACTTACAATGATATTACAATTTATTTTCATTTCGGCCTAAGAAAAAATAAATTCATTAAACTTCATGACCGGTGCCTTTGATCGTTGTCATGTAGACCTGTCAAATCAATCTCCCATGTTGGCCTCATCTACTGTTTCCTAGTTTACCAGTTTCCCCTTCCTGCCAGTGTCGGTTGACTTGAATGTCGATTACCAAACAATGTATACCGGTGAGTACCGGTTAAGTGACCAACCCAAAATGGTGTGTTGCCATCAATGACAACACAACTAAGTCGGATGAGTGTCAATTGCCAACAACATGAATATATGCCCTAATGTATTTGACATGAAGAACACCATACAGAACTAAAGAAAACACACCTAGTGGATCATCCTCTATAGATTTGAATGAGTGCTTTTTTAATTTGAGGTGATATATCTTGGTAATATCAACAACCAATGGAGTATCTGTTTTCAAAAATTTCAAATTCACAACATTCATAGAAAAATACCTTTTTTGTTGGATTAGGGTTTGCGATAGAAATCTTCTCGTAGTTTTGATCTCTAGGAAATATTCTTGCAGAGCGATTTTAACTTCTTTCTCTTTGAGTGCAAAGCAACAAATGAGAAGGTTAAGTTACCTTTTATCATTCACACACTTCAGTTTTTGATGCAATAAATGAGCTTGCTCTAAACCTTTCAGATACCTTTATTCCATCCACAACTTTAAATATTTATCCACGGATCTACGACATCAACACAAATTCTTTTAGAGATTATTTCAATCAATTGAAATATCCCAATACAACTTCTATTAGCCTACTAGATTTAGGCACCAACCGCTAGCAGGGGAAATAGGATTTTCTTGAGAACTCCCCCTAGGCAAGAGGCCTTAAGTTAATTCTCGGATGAATTTCCAGCACTAGATTCAGGTGTGGACCCATTCCCTATATCAAGATCACTTTTCTTTACCAATGTCTTCTTCATTTGATTCTTGTTCTCATCCACTTTCCCTTTACCTTTATCATCTTTGGGTCAAAGGCATTATAATAGGTGGTTAAGCATACATTTTCATCTAACCTCGTCACTTGAAATAATCTATGCATTGCTTTTTAGAACCTTGCATTAAAATCTCTGACAGCCTCATTATCAAATTTTCTGATATTATTAAATTCATTGAGCATGAAGCTCACATTTGTCTTCTCCCCATATTGCTCTTGAAAGCAATTCATGAATTCTTCCAAAGAACCTATGCTGTCCATAGGTAACCCTCTGTACCAATCCTGGGCATCTTCAACTAGAGATTGCACAAACAATTTCATGATCACATTCTCATTTGCAATCTCATAATCATTAATCATATCACCCAAAAGATTCAGACGCTCATCTGCACTTATGGCATTGTTTCCAGCAAATTTATGAAGTTTGTCTCTCATTTCAATAGGGACATGATTTGGATAACCTGGAATCCCATCAAAGAAAAGTTGTCTATACAATTCCACATTGATGGGTCTTCTCTCGAACTAGTTACCAGCACAATTATTCCCAGCACTCATTCTTGAACTTGGATCACCAACTCGAGAAACTTGGTTATTTTGGTTGGGGGGTTGTACAAGAGGTATTTGATTTACTGGAGCAACATTAAAAGAAAAGGTAGGGTTATTTTGGTTAACAGGGGCATATCGGTTCAGAGGTAGAATAGTATTTATGGGCATGGTTGGTTGAGTTTTTCCGTACAGAGTGTGAAGTATGTTGAGGTATAGGTTTACTCTGATCTGTTGAAGGGAAAGTTATAGGAGGGGCTTTTAGGTAGTCAATTTTTCTTCTGACTTCGGCATTAGTTGCTTCTAATTCAAATTTCTCTAATTCCCTCTGCAAATTTTCCTTCTCTTTTCTCATCTTCTCTATTTCAACTTCATGCAAGGACATTCCATGAGGTACCCTTCCACTTCTTGATATTACATCTGCAATTTTGGAACCAGCTCCAGTCTCTACAACATTATGTTTCCCCTTGTCGGCACATATTTTGGTAGGTTGTGGATCACTGTGAACCTCCCTATTAGTTTGTGCAACAACTTTGGGTGCAGAACTAATTTTGGCAGTCAAATTCTCTCTAATGACAGGGCCCTCTTCTTTACTTTTAGGCTCTTCTTGAGTGAATAACTCAAGGTCTACAATTTGTCTCAACAACCTATCTCTCTCAATAAGTTTTGTCTTAGTTTCATTTTCCTTCTCCATCTCCTTTTGTTTTCTTAAGGAGATTAACTGATAGACTCTTTTATTGAGAGCCTCGATTTCCAGGGAAACTTCATCAGGGTCTGGAAAAATTTCCTCTGAATCGAATATATTAACATGATCAATATCAATCAAACTCATGTTCCTATCTACAGTTCGAGGCAAAGAATCTACCCTAACATTGAAGTTATTCCTATCTATCTCTCCCAGAGATGCCAGTATCAAACAATCTTTGATGAAAAGTCTAAATATCCTCATTATTACCAAACAAACCCGTATGAAAACCCATAATGTCTTGTTCAAACTCATGAGATGATGTATTAGAATTTGCATATACTAGTCATCTAGAGGACTTACCCATATGGTTGCCTTTCTGTCTCCATGAATCATTAACCGGTTCATGTATAGTCATTTCTCTCTAGCCTTTCCGGACCAGTCCAAGCAATCATCCCTACAACTTCTCTTGAGGATTCTTTTTCATGTAGGTCCTAGTGTTCCTTCCTCTCTGCATTATGTGAACTTCCTTGAAGCGTGATTTGTTCAAGAGCACTGGTTTTCTTTCTTTTTCTAGAGTCACCACCCAATTACTTGGGAATTTAAAAAAATTTAAGCACAATAACTCACTCGCAGGAGACTACGGAATGAGAACACTACTCTCAGAGAAAGATTTGAACAATGCAATGATGGACAAAGAGTGTTACAGGGACACGGGTAAATGCAGATTTGGTAACCTTTCACGGAGATCACGGGATATTAGATTTGAACAATTTTATGCAATATGAGCATTGATCTGCATTATAAGACTTATATTATGACTCTCCCCAGCAAAGTCGCCAATTCTTGTTGCTCTCAATTTATGATTACTTTGTTTTCTCTCTAAAATCGTTTGCCTCTGTTCACAAAAGAAGAGAACAACAAGATTAGGAAACAAGACAACAATTAACAAGGTTTACAAGGAAACCTCCTACACTTCAAGCTTGACAAAGCTTAGGCGTGTATACCTACTTGTGACTAATTTCTCACAATTTAGTAGATGATTTATAGAAAACCAATGCAAATTTCTGCAAACCTTTTCACTTTAGCGCGACCAAACATAAATGAAAGATTTATTTTCATTGTAAAGGATCAGAAAGAATGTCACGAACACTGAAAACTTAAACCAGTGCCTTATCTGGGCCTCAGAGTCATCAAAATCAAGTTAAAATTTGACAATAGAATTCACATACATATCACCACTTTGATCTACTGAATCTATGTATGCCTAACATATATGAACTCTCAACCTATGCTAGACTCGGTCATCAAATTCATGTAAATTTACTGATTATCAATGAAGATGAATTAAGTATATTTAATTCTTCTCCTTGAGGAAAAGACCTAAAACATTCCCATCATTTGCCTTGCAAAACATCTAACTAAACAATCCTTGATCATCTAATCAAAATAATAACCAACACACAAAGACATTGAGCTCAAAAAATTTCTGATTGTATATTATTATTCTCTCATCAAAATTTTACATAGACACAAGAATGACTCCAAATGCCAAAACAAAAGCCTAGATATATTTTGCCAAAACTTCGATACAAAATTTTTGCGATCCTTTTCTAGGTAGTCCTGGTATCCATTTATAAAAATTGGATGCAACAAGCTACGAACTTCCCTAGAAGAATATTCCTCTATCCTAACAACAATTCCCCCCAAAAGTTACATTGATTACAAAAATACGATTGAAGTACGAGCATAACTGATTAGTTGTCCAACTGGAAAATGGCCAATTGACTTCTCAATATTTGCAAATAAGGTGCCAGGTTTCTTTAATTCCTCAAAATTCCAATTACCCAAAAAATTTGTTGCAAGAACTAACTGCTTTAGGTTGCTTGTAAACTACCACATGTTGGAGCATTGGTGTTAGGATTAATGATAGTCCCAAAGATACTAAGATGGGGGTGTGAATCAGTATCTAACCAGTTAGGAGAATATTTGACCTTATTAAATATTTTGCATTCCAAAATAGTGTACTCGTAAACAAGAATTAATGCAGTAAATAGGAACAGTAAAGACCACATAGAAAACACACCATAACACAAGATGTTTAATGAGGAAACCCGGTGTGGAAAAAACCTCGGTGGGATTTGTGACCCACAATATTCACTCACTGGCCAATGAATGGATATTACTTACAAGAGGGGCCTGCACATGCAGGAAGGCCAACTGCCTAGAGCTCACTACTCAATCTACAAAATGGAAGTCTCACTGACTTACAAATGGATTATGAGAATCCAATATAATGTACTGCTACAATTCAGCATCTTCTATGCCAGGCTCAGTACCAGTTTAAGCTCATACTATAACCATAAATGATTTACAAGATATCATACATATATGAGTCTATTTCAATATACCATGTCGTCTTTACAAAAGATATTTACAATTAAATACAATAAAAAAAAGTGTGTTCCTGTCGGCTGGGGTGTTGGTATACATTGTTGTCGTTGTCAGTGAAGTGTCTGTCGGTGTCGGTGCCTACTGGTGTCTTTACCACATGAATGTCTAGTGGTTGCCTGAAGGTTGCTAATAGGTAGCAAGGTTTCCATCAATGACAATACCATTATTTCTCACTAGAGTGTAGAATGCCAACAATCTCCCCCTTTGGCATTGATGGCAACACTCATGAGAAAAATCAAAAATCTGTTCCAAAAATGAAGTCCAAAAATTTACCAAAAATGTGTGCTCCCCCTGAGCAAATGATCTCCTCTGATTAGCCATTTTTCTCTGTCCACTACTCCCCCCTTTGACATCAATGACAAAGGTTGTCAAAAATTGTCAAATGAGTGCAGAATTTCACCTTGAACTTTGTAACCGATTGGTTACAATCTGGAATATGTCAACTAAAACTAAGTTTAGGCTCTGTATAAATATGTTGTTGTCCTTCATGGTTGCCTTGGTTCTTTGGATTGTACCGGTGAGATGATGCATATCCTCCTCCGGTGACTTTTCACCTTGAATTAATGCCTCAGAGATCTCTTTCCTCAGAGAGATAAGGTTGTCTAATTTAGGACTAAGTTTATGCTTAAGCTCTCTAGCTTTTGCCTTGATCCTTTCTTTCTCTTTCTCTAATTTTTCCAATTTTCCTTCAAATCCTTCTATCTCTTGTTCAATAACTAATATAGGTTCAAATGAATCAATGATATTATCAGCTATATCATCTATCTCCTTTTGGACTTTGCTTATTTCCTTATCAATGTTCACTGTTAAGAGATTTGTCTTGCATGTATCTCTGTACAGTTCCTTATACTCCAAAATTCTTTTATTCAGTGCCGGTAAAAGTGTGTTAATGTGTTCCATGCACTTCTTTATTGATTCCTCAAAGAAATTTTCTTTTTCCTTTTCCATTTTCTCCTTGAATGTTTCCTCATTTATTTGATCAATTGTCAGTATATTTCTAGCAATATATTTAGACAATGTGTCTAACTGTCCTAAAGAATCCTTTACTTGATCTAAATTACATTTTGGTGCAATCATCTTAAGAATAGGAATAGTGTCATCAATTGCCTTATAGGCCAATGCATTACAATCTGGTATCTTCTTTATTGAGTCCAAAAGTACTTCAGTCACATTTGTAGGTCTGAATTCTCTCAGTGAAGTACCAGATGTCTAACCAACTGCCTTTACTATCTCAGTGCTTGCGGTACTAGCAGCCAATTTTCTTGTCTCAACCTTAGGTGGATTAGTCTGAGTTTGCATTTCAACTAGAAATGGTTTGGGCTTCTTAGTGATTACCATTTGTACTGTCTCAATGTGTACCTATGTATCTATCGGTTTCTCTGTTGGTTTCTCTATATTATCTACTATCGGTATCTCGGTGTTATCCACTACTGGTATCTCTGTCTTTGTCAGTTTTACTATGGCAGCATCTACATTACCAGTATTTGTTCCATTGTCCAAAGATTTCTTTGTATGTATTGTTTGCTTTGTTTACTCTTCTTGTATTCCAACCTCAATATTTTCTACCGGTTGCTCAAAGTTTTCAGTGTTAGCAACATTATTTTTCACCTCAGTGCTATCCTTGTCCACTACTATGTTCACTTCCTGAGTATCAATGTTCATTGTATATAAAATTTCTGACTCGGGGTTAGTTTCCTCATGTGTTGTGTCAGCATTTTCAGTAGCCGATATGTTATCAGTCTGTACCGGTGTAGTAACCAAAGGTGGTGGTAGGTTGTCAGTTACTTTTATGTTTGGTAATCCACCATATTTACTTTTTCCTTTGTCTCTGTCCTTTTGATAAACCTTGAATTTTTTCTTAGGTCTGTTCAACTCTTCCTGTTTTTCCTTCTCTACAAAAAAGATGTCCCACTTGTCTGTTGTTTCCTCTGCAATTTCATTGACTCTACCAGCCATTAGGCTCACATGCCGGTGTCCACTTGCAAAAACTGATCTGTTAGCTTCACTAATAATTTCATCAATTTCCTCTACAGAGTTAACTAGATGAACAGCTAGAAATTTTTCAATCTTGAGTTTCTTGTCTAGCTTCATAACTGCAATCCTCTTAGCATCTAACCTTCTATACAATTCATTAGGCAAATCATCTACAACTTCTATTAACACTTTCTTGTAAATGTCAAGATATAGAATAATGTTATTCTCAATAATTTCATTTTGTGCATTAGTGAATGTATTATACAATTTGCTAACATTTGCCAAGTTGCCTTCATAAGTGATTTCACTCAATAAGTTATCCAAAGGTGGTATAACATGTTGTTTCTTCTTAGGTGTCAACTTCTTTGCCGATGGTCTTACTACCTGTTGCTTTTGCCTTGGTGTTCTTGTTTTCTTGGGTGGAGGAGAGGGTACCGGTAAAGGTTTTCTCTTCCTATCAACTCTCTTAAACTCAACAGGTATCTCACTGTCAGATTATGTACCAACTGGTGAGATATGTGCCTCCAGTTGTAATCCTTCTAGGTCACTTTCCTTTATTCTGGTTATGTTCGTGACATTTTCTTTTATTTCCTTTACTTGTTTAGATGCACTCCTAATGTACTTTTCTCTTTTCTTCCTTTGTTTCAGTGTTTGTACATCACTCTCAATTGATTCTGCACTACCAAACACCTTTTCTTCTGGTTCTCTAGGTGCCTCTAACAAGCTTTAGCATAAGTTTCAATGATATTTACATCTGCCTCATACCCCATTTCAGTTATCCATACAGTTCTAGGAAGAACTGCCTCCATCCATATTTCATCCTTTTTAATCACAAAACATATTTTTTTGTTGTACTTGTCTACTATACTCTGTGGTATTCTCACCCTTGTTTTCATTTTTGCTTTGAAGGTTTTGAAGTATTCTATTATATTCTTTTCCTTGTCAATGCCCATGTCGGTGAAGGCTTCTAGCAATTGTTTGCCTACTGGTATATCATTTCCAAAATCTTTCTTTCCAATATCGGGAATTTCTTTTGCGAAATATAACATAAGACATACCAAAAGATTGCCAAAACGAAATGTTCATTTCTTATCACCTTTTATCTTTTTTCAGATTATCTATTAGTTCATCTTTTAGCCACTCACATACATCTATTTTTGCATCACTATTCACCATATCATATGCACTTTTAATGCAAAGACTAGAAACTGAATTAAGTCGGTTTGCATGTGTGGTCTTATAACCTAGGATCATGCTTATGAATCTGAAATTTTCATCTTTGACATCATTTAACCTCAAGGATCTGCTATCATATGTTGCTCTTGTTAATGTCATGATAGTGTTATTAGGAACCTTCTTAGTCTTATCTGGTCTGTTATCAGTGGAGGGTAAACCTGTCACTGCCCTAATTACTTCCTTAGTGATTTTGCAAACTGAATCTAGCCAAAGAAATTCTCCATGAACTCTGCTAAGGACAATTCTTACTACTTCCTTAGGAAATTCAAGGATGCCCAAGATTTCCACAAAACCTAAAGTTTCAATTACCTTGTGTTCGGGTTTGATATTTCCACTTTCATCACAGATAACAATTTTAAACATTTTCAATATTCCTCATAACCTAATTCCTCAATATTGCAATGAATATAGATTCTAGGATCTTCAGCATAAGCAGCACCTTTTGGAATTTTAGAAAAAGCACCTATGGAATCATCTTGTTTTGCTATCTTGGGAATGATCTTAAACAATAGACCTAGGGCATTTCACAACTTCCACAGCAGTAGGGTTTGCAATAAATTTCGGAGTAGAGGAGGAAGCCATTGAAAAATACCTTAAGCTAACCGATAATGGTTGAGTGTTTGAGAGAAATCGCTTCACTTCTTCGTCTTGGATGCCTTCGCTCGGATTTCGCGTTGTCTGAAAATTTGAATGCTTGGTGAATTGAAAAAGAGGGAAAAACAACAATTTATAATGTCTTTTCTTCCAACAACCGCATTAAATGCTTGTCGGATAAGCGAAACTTAGCCCATTTGTCGGTAGAGAAGAAATCTATCTTCTTACCATCAACTAAGGGTAAACTGCATGATATTCAACTTGTTGCAATACCGCCAAGGGTTACTTCTCAGTTGGATGAAAAATCTCATGTCGGTGGAGTAATACTTTGTTCTACCGGTGAAGGAATAGTCTCATCAACATTTTGATCTCTCTTTCTAATCCATTGTCTTGAAAATTATTTCTTTACCTCATCAACCTTTTCTTTGCCTTTCAAGCTGGGTCCTTTATTGTTTGTCGATGAAGTCTTTCTTCTACAAAATTTTGCAATATGTCCAGTCTTGTTACAAGCATAACAAGTCGCATTATTCTTCTGAATAGCCTTTCCATATCCTATGTTGGTTTGTGTTCTGCATTGATTAGATAAGTGTCCAAATCTTCCACAAACATAACATCTTACATTCATTCTGCAATTTTCTGAATTATGACCAACTTTGTTGCATTTGGAGCATTGCCCGGTGGGTGCATTAGTGTTTTGATTGTTTCTAGATCTACACTGATTTGCACTATGACCATACTTGTTACAGTTAAAGCATTTCCCATTAAATTTGTAAGCATTAGGTTGTCTTACTGGTTTACTGTGATCATGATTGTTTGCAGTACCGGAACTTTCTCCAACTTCAAATCCAAGTCCATTAGTGTCTCCATTAGGTTTTTGACTTTTCAGCATATCATCAAGTTCTTCTAAATTTTTTTGAATTTCTCTTTATGTTGATTTGCAATAGCCAACTCATTTTCCAGAATTCCCTTTTGTCTCATAAGTTCAGTTTTATCATGTTCTATGTGAATCAAAATTGTCTTCAACATATCATTTTCATGACTGAGTCTTAGATTTCCATTTCCAGCATCATTGAGTCTCCTAGTCAAATCATCTTCATTCTTCTTTCTGTCTTCAATGTCTTTACAAAATCTCATAGTCATAACTTGCATTTCATTCCTCATAGTATTGTTTTCTTGCCTCAATTTGTTCACAAGATCATTAAGAGTTTCTTTTTCATCATCATCACTCTGCATTTTTTCATGAAGTTCTTTTCTTTTATTTCTTGCAATAGTAAGATTCTCCTGAACTCCTTGAATGAATTCCTGTGCAGTTCTCAGATCATCTTCAAGTTTGATATTCTCCAACTTCTCTGAATCATAGTCCACAAGAGCTCCTTCTAATTGCTTTCTTAGGTTCTCCATCTGTATCGGTGTCAGAATCTTCCTCAAGTTGTTAGGCTTTTGAAAATAGAGGACCAAGCTCTAATACCAATTGTTAGGATTAATGATAGTCCCAAAAATACTGAGAGGGAGGTGGTGAATCAGTATCTAACCGGTTAGGAGAATATTTGACTTTATTAAATATTTTGCATTCCAAAACAGTGTACCGGTAAACAAGAATTAATATAGTAAATAGGAACAGTAAAGACAGCATAGAAAACACACCATAACACAAAATGTTTAATGAGGAAACCTGGTGTGGGAAAAACCTCAGTGGGATTTGTGACCCACAATATTCACTCACTCGCCAATGAATGGATATTACTTACAAAAGGGGCCTGCACATGTAGGAAGGCCAACTGCCTAGAGCTCACTACTCAATCTACAAAATGAAAGTTTCACTGACTTACAAATGGATTATGAGAATCCAATATAATGTACTACTACAATTCAGCATCTGCTATGCCAGGTTCAGTATCGGTTTAAGCTCATACTATAACCATAAACCTTATACAAAATCTTTCTTAATATTCACTCATCACCTATCCCATATCCATCTTACATCTATCTATCATCTAAATGATTTAAAAGATCTCATACATATATGAGTCTATTACAATATACCATGTCAGCTTTACAAAAGATATTTACAATTAAATACAATAAACAAAAGTTTATTCCTGTCAGCTGGGGTGCCGGTATACATTGTTGTCGTTGCCGATGAAGTGTCTGTCAGTGTCGGTGCATGTCAACGTCTTTACCAGATGAATGTCGGGTGGTTTCCTGAAGGTTGCTGATAGGTTGCAAGGTTGCCATCAATGACAACACCATTATTTCTCACTAGAGTGTAGAATGCCAACAATCGATGGGATCTTCTTGTGCTTTTGTCTCTTTCAAAACATATTTGGTTTCCCAAACCTCGAATATATCATCATCAGGCCAAGAGAAGCTAATAATTTTTTGCTTCAGTTTATTTAAACTTTTCCATGTTTCCCTTAATTTTTTAACTTCCTTCTCAAAAAGCCAAAATGTGATTTTATTTTCTCAAATTCTTCAATAGTTTGAATAAATAAAAAAGTATCATCTATATTTATAATGTTATTTATTCTCTGAGACAAACTATGACCTAGCTCCCCAAGCCATACTTCTTTATCTTTCAATTTACTGATACTTAAAAAACCTCCAAGAAACAATTCAAATTTTTCATTTGCGTACTCTTTTCGGTACAAATTTGCCCTCCTTTCTATGTTGACTCTTTCCACTACAAACCCGGACAAACCTTTTACTAATTCATAAGTAGGTTTGATAGTGTCATTAACACCTACTTGTTGGGATAAAGAATATATGGACTCTAAGTTCACCTCTTTGGCAATCCACTTATCCAAAATTGGCTCCAAAGTAGCCTTTTCTTC
Source organism: Cryptomeria japonica (assembly GCF_030272615.1). NCBI lineage: Eukaryota > Viridiplantae > Streptophyta > Pinopsida > Cupressales > Cupressaceae > Cryptomeria > Cryptomeria japonica. The sequence continues at coordinate 635,606,302 of NC_081410.1, read as the reverse complement.
TTTCAAAGACTCCAAAAGAGTCAATATTCTTTTCATGTTTATATAAACAATTTCGGCTCCAACAATATCAACAAATTTCAAAATGGTACCCCTGACCTTTTCCTCATATTTGTTTGCAAAAATTGCTTGAGCCTGCTTCAATTTCTCCATCTCATCTTGAATGTTCTCAGTTGATTGGAAGCTAGAAGTCATGGGGGAAGGAGGGAATTCAACAATAGGGCTGGAAGGAGGGGGCTTAGCAGGAGAAGAAGCAATCATTAGTTGGGAAGACACACCCTTTTGATACTATCCTTCCAATTTACCTTTTAGCTCTACAATGATGTTATCTTTAGAAGCTATCTCAAGCTTTGCTTCATTGTAGGCCTTGAGGACTACCTCTAGTTTTGTTTGGAGATCAGCTTTCTCTTTTTCTTCCTTTTTAGCCACTGCCACTCCAAATTTAGCAGACTCTAAGGTCGTGCTAGCAGCTTCAATTACCCCTTATCTTTGACTCTCTTTACAATCATGCCCCCTGAGTAGTCAGATCTTGAGGATTCTCCCCTTCTTCTATTCTCTTCTCTTTTAAGTGACCACATTACTAGGGTTGCATGGTCATCACTATAAGTTACTCCCTCTAAGGGTTTGGTTTCTTTCCTTACTGCATCAAAAATTATTGCATTGACTATGTCCCATTCTGGGAGAATTTGCACTCTAGCATTTGCAATCAATTTTCTCCCTTCCTCAGGGGTAATTGCCTCAAACTCTTATCATCTCCTACTTTATTTCTGCTTCAATAGTAGATGTATCTTTATGGGATTGTTCAATTTTCCTCTTTTCAAATCTTTCCTTAAATTTCCCCATATGCTTCCTCCAAACAAATTGTAGAAAGGGTCCTAACTTTACAAAATTTTCAACGGCCAAAAATTCATCACTAGCTTGTTTAATGACAAGATCCAACTCCTTGCCTACAAATTCTTCAGTAGTTGGGTCCATTTTAACACCTACTAGTTTTTTTGGCATTCCTTCTTGCAATTCTCCATAAGTAAATGAAATTTCCCCCAGGCTTCCTAGTTGCATTAATTGCTCAGCAACTGCCTACTCATCACCTATATATAATGGGGATTGAGAAGGTGTATATAGAGATTCACTTGGTTGAGCCTCTTTTTCCAACCTCTGCCTTTTTGGGGAGGCTTGTGACTCAGGAGCATCCTCCATTGGTCTTTTGCCCTTTGATGTGGAAGGTTCATCCCCCTTAGGAATCACTACATTGTATCCCAATTTTTTATACATTACATACTCTCCAGGGGGAACAATCTTAGCAAACATGGGCTTGGTCAAGATGAGCTTGGCCTTCTCAGGGTTTGTCTTCATTACTGCATCCTTTTTCTCATTTAAAGTTTGCATGGCATCCTCTAAATAATCTATTTAAAATTTAATATTTTCCTCAAATGGGTGGAAACTCTTTAATGGAACATAATTCTTATCAAAATGTTCAACAAAGTCAAGAGTTTTCTTGAATACTAACCATTTTTCCTTTCTCACCTCTTGCTCTGCCAAGTTAAATTCATTCTTTATTAGATCTTCGGGGAAGTGGAATTGATGCTCTTTGGCCCCACACCTGACCTTCTTCCTAAACATACCATTAAAGAAGTCTTTGGGATCAACAAACCTGGCCACTGTTATTGGCAATCTGTATGGCTGGAGGAACTTCTCAAAATGTAGCCAACCCCCTTTGGTAATAACAAATTGATGTGCCATGGTGACAGTTGGAAAGATTGTCCCTCTTCCTTTATTTGTCAGTTTTGCTTCTTGTAGACCCCCAATCTGCCTTATAATTTCAGCAACACCAATCTTCAAGGGGACCTGATAGGGGAGCAAGTACGGGGTTCCCCTGAAACCATATATTCTAAAGATAGTAGAAACGGGATATAAAATTATGTCACCCCAATTGTGCACAATCTTAATGTCTTCTGCAAACTCCTTGGGTCTAATGAATTCAAGGAGAACCTTTGGGATCCTAGGGTTCTCTTGACATAGAAGAATTCGAAGCTTAGATGCAAAACATCTATCAAACTTCAGATAACTGGCATCTTCCCTGTCCCAAGACAAATTTGCACTCCACAATTGGACTGGCATGTTTTCACCATCTTTTTCTCTTAACAGGTCCATATCTTTTGCAAAATATTCTGCACCTTTAAACAAAAACATATGCATTAACATGGAATACCAGCCAAAAGGTCCATCCACCTTGGCATTACTGATCCCAATTAAACCCGCATGGATGACATTTGCAAGCTAGGGTGCAAAGTCATATGCTACTGCTATGGATGGGTTCAGAATTTGCCATCATAAGCATGTAATGAGTGGGCGTGGCATTCTCTGCATCTTCTCCAAAAATTTGACACAAAGACCAATATATACCCTTAGCCCTCAAGGTGAAGAAATTCGTAGGGAAAGATTCCCTTTTACTAGGGCCTACCAATGTTAGTCCTCCTATCTTAGCAAAAAATTCTCTCAATGGCCCACTCCTAAGATGATCTTTGTAGGAATCATAAACCTTTCTGAGCATTTCAAAATCAATGGGCTCTAGATAACTTGAGGCTTTTACCCAGAATACCTTCTTAAGTTCATTAGCTGTAATTTCAATTAGGGGGACTCCACTTATATTCCTCACAATCCCGGCGATGGGTTCATAGCTCTTTGCAATCTGAGTCAATAAATCAACATCCATGAAAACCCCAGGGACCACCAATTTCCCAATATCTAGTTCCCATATGTTATTTGTAGGATCAGGTGCATTTCGTTGACCAAACCCTACCCTGAACAGACCTAGACCTGCCATGCCTATCTGGGGGTCTCTTAGCCAACATCCCTTATCATATAAACCATCACTAATCCACAGGCGGGGAGACTTAGGCACAAGTTCCTTTATCTTGGCAGCACTATTCATGGATTGAACCAATTGTTCCAGAAAATCATCACAGATAGTCCTCTCCTGATAGTCTACCTTTCCCTTAAATTCTCTTCGCGGTGCCATTTTAACAATCTAAGGTTAACCTTACTTCAATTTTGTTATTCAAACAACCCTTAAGAACTTCTACCACTAGACAATATGAACACAAGCAGAAATTGCAAACCACAATCACAGAATAAATTACTTGTCGCCTGAGAATTCAAAGAAACTGTGCACCTCATCTTTGCTAATCTTCTTGAATGCTTTTTGCAATTAAAATCTCAAAACAAGGTTTTATGAGGGTATTCCACAGGCAAATGAGCATTAATTACCATCAATGGAGCCACACGCTCTGCAATTAATCCATTTAAATTTTGAATTTTCTTCTCCAATGAACCAAAAAGATGTCTTCAGTATGCTTTTCCTTTCAATCACTGATCCACAAAGAATAAAACTCGAACAAATTTCCATCACGGTCGAGTGACAACCATTAGATCACGCAGAATTAGTGCACCTTTTAATCACTTAAGCCTTTGAAAAGGGCCCACCATCTAGTCACCCGCCTACCCTTTGTCGTTGATCCGTGAAGGGTAAAGGACTAGCATCTTCCCATCGCGGTATAGTGACAACCGTTGATTTCCCCTAGACTTGTCAACCGTTTAAAACACCCGGGACGCTCACATTGGTCGGGCCCACCATTCAGTCGTTAGTCTACAAAGAATAAAACTCTTACAATCTTCATCGCGTTCTAGCGACAACCGTTAGATCATATCCTTACCACTCAATCTTTAAGGTCCTTTTTCACTTAACCGCTACTGCTTGACTGTTAGCACTTAATCGCCACCATTTGATCTATAACCGGCCTCGCCACTAGCGGCTTGTCGTTGAGTCACGATGAGTATTCAACGTGTGACTTCTTATTGTGGTATCACGACAACCGTATGATCAAACAAGACTTACCCGGCCGTTAAGAACCCGATGCATACATTAAGAGACATACTCAAGACTTTAGGAAAAATATAAAGCGTTTTAGTTTTAATAAAGCCCACCTAAGCCTAAAGCTCAAAGGGAACGGACAAACAAATGAGTCTTTAAGACAATACGACATAAAGGCTTTTTTACCAAATGATTTTGAAATTATTAAACCCTTAACCCTTAGAAACCATTTAATTACAAACAAGGAACAATCCAGAAAATTGGAAAATTTAAGGATATCAGGAAAAAAGCAACACCATCCAAAATACTGATAACAGCGACTTTGACTGGGGATGGTTGAACGCGAGATCAACGCAAGAACTTAGCAAAACTCTGGAACGCAGACCAAAACAAAACCCTAATCAAAGCAAACCTAATACACATAAATTTGCAACTGTTGTGTATGGACAAAATGAGTCATGAGAAGTAATATTTCAAGAATTGTCCATGCACTGGGAATTCATGTAACTCACCGTTCATTTTTTGTAGAAAGTATGAATCTTTTCTATTGACATCAAAGACAATCATAGGACCTATCCATAGTGATTCAAATTTCTTGTGCTTTCCTTTATCCTGTTCTCTAGCATTCCACTGAAGAACCATATCACCAATCTGCAACTTTCTGGTTGTAGATCTTTTATCAAAACAATATTTTGATTGCAACTGAATTCTTAGATTCTTTTTATGAGTCATAGTTCTCATCTCTTCCAATTTTACCAATTGGATCATTCTATCATCCATGGGTTCAGACACTTCCAATTCCTCAGCTTGCAAGAATTTGTATACAGGGAGGAGATTGTTTATAGGTACCCTAGTCTGTACTCCATATACTAGTTCAAACAGAGATGTGCCAATGGCCTTCTTCATGGTAATTATATCAGCCAATAAAGCTAGCTTGAGATTTTGATCCCAAGATCTCTTATTCTGCTCAATAATCTTCTTAATGATGTTCAGGAGGCTTTTGTTGCTTGATTTTGCCTGACCATTGCCCGATGGGTTGTATGGCGAGGAATATGACATGATAATTCCATAGCTTGCACCAAATTCTATGAATTCCTCTAACCTGAAGCACATAGCATTATCCATTATAAACTTCACAGGCACACCAGATTGTGTTAATACATTATCAATTAAACATTCAATAACAACTTTACTAGTTGTTCGTTTGGTAGGTATGGCCTCAATCCATTTTGTAAAATAATTAGTGGCCACCAAGATCCACTTGTGACCTTAGCTTGATTTTTCTGTTATCTCTCCAATGAAGTACATGCCCCATTGAACAAAAGGGGCCTCAACTGTAACAGGATTAAGTGGCAAGGCACCAACAAACTTCAATTTGCAAGCAAATTTCTGACAAGGGTCACATTTATGGATATACTTGTGGGTATCTTTAAACAAGGTAAGCCAATAGTATCCTGCCCTGATTATCTTGCCAGCAGGTGTCTTTGTTGTATAATGACCTCCACATACTCCTCTATGCATCTCTGTTAGCACCTTTTGAGCTTGGGAATCATCTAGACACATCAATAATGCCCCATCTCTGTTTCTCCAATATAGGTCTCCCTGAATGAGAACATATTTTTGTGACTTCAGCTTTAGTATTCTCTTCTGATTGTGGGTCATTCCTTCTGGACATGTTGCATCTTTTAAGAAATGCACAATCTCTGAATACCATAGCTGCATTTCAATACTAGTGACTATAGACACCCAAAATTGTCCACTCTAATTAAATAAATATTTTATTTATTTAATTATCTAAGCTTAATTCTTCTATTAATTAAATAAATCTTTATTTATTTAATTAATTCATTTATCCTCTTCTAGCTTTATTTCTCATTTAAATAAATACATTTATTTATTTAAATTATCCTTTTCTTAAATTAAATAAATATCTTATTTATTTAATTAATCCCACTTCTTCTATTAATTAAATAAATCTTTATTTATTTAATTAATTCATTAACCTTTTCTACCCATGACACATGTCATTCATCTCTTAATTCATACACTACCTACCCCTTTCATTATTTTATTATTTATTTTACCTACCCTCTAATCATAGCCGACCTCCTTTTACACCTCTCAATCTTATCCCTCCATTTCATATAGTGTCTTCTATATAAGGAGATGCTTCCTTCATTATCAAACCCCCCCGTTGACTACTTGACTACACTACGCTTTTGAACATAGGCGATCCTACTTGCAACCACATTTCCGTTCTTTGTTGAGCTTTTGTGCACACATAAAATCTGAGAGCAAATATATCAAGCAAGATCAATGGAGATAGGAAGAATGAAGATCCAAACCCTATTGGACATGTGATGGTATAATCTTTGTGATTTCATTTGATTTGCATTGTCTTAGGTAATCTTCATATGTTATGGTGGATCTTTGTTGTTGTTAGGCTAGGGTTTTGTGGTTGAATTCATTTAGCCTTTCAATATCATCAATATTGTTAATCCATTTTCACCATATACAGTGACCATAACCTCTTCAGTTTCAACGTTGTTGATGTCAATGCTAGCAAGATTTGATTCATTCATTAGTTTGGCAAGGCCTAGTCCTCTTACCAATTTGGTGATCTTGATCTCAAGATCAAACTCTTGTATCCTATTTATCCACCTGCACCTTTTACTAGTAACTTCGGATTGGGATAAAATATCTTTAACAGTTGCATGTGGGACATAACCAACTACTCTTGCATTTACAAGATAAGGCTTGAATGCTTTAACAGCCTTGACCAGGGCATATGCCTATTTTTTCATAATTTCATATTTTAACTCAGCACCCTGCAGGGATCTACTATGAAAAGCAATTGGATGTTCATATCCTGCATCATCCTTCTGAAGCAAAACTGCTGCTATTGTATGGTAATTAGCAAAGGAAAACAATGAGAAAGGCTTACTGTAGTCTGAAGATTTTAGCAATGGGGCTTCCTGAATAGCCTTTCTAATCTTGTCAAGGGCTTGTGCTTCTTCCTCATCCCAAGAAAACTTAGCATCCTTTTTCAGTAGCTTAACAATAGGCTTAACAATCTCAAAAAAGTTGGCTATAAACCTTCTGACAAAATTCACCTTACGCAAGAAGGACTAAATTCCTTTAACATTCTTTGGTTGAGGCACATTGTTAATAGCCTCAATTCTCGCAGGGTCAATCCTAACTCCTTCCTTAGAAACAATATGTCCTAATAACTTTCCTTCAGTTACAGCAAAGTGGCATTTTTGGGGATTTAGAGACACACCAAATTCCAAAGCCTTATAGAATACTTTTTCCAAATGACCACAGTGATCATCTACCTTCTTTGAAACACATGTAAGATCATCCTGGTAAACAACCATTATGATGTTAATAAATTCTTTCTAGGCTACATCCATAGCCCTCTGAAAAGTTGCCCCAGCATTCTTTAAACCAAATGGCATCCTTACATAAACATAGGTTCCCCAAGGGGTAGTAAAAGCAGTCTTGAATTGCTCAGACTCTTTTACTAATACCTGATTATAACCGGAGAATCCATCCATCATTGATAGTAAGTCACAACCGGTCACACTTTGTAGCATAGCTTCCATGTTTGGCGATGAGTAGTCCTTAAGAGAAGCAATATTCAAATTCCTAAAATCTACACAGAGCCTTATGTCCCCATTCTTCTTCCTGACAAGAACTAGATTGGATACCCATGATGAATGCCTTATAGGCTTTATAATCCCCCCTTCTCTCAGCTTAATCAATTCTTGTTGCATTTTGGGTTCCAGGAGGGGGTTGATAGGTTTTACTTTTGTCTAAAAGGCTTAGCATCAGGATGCAGAGGTACTTCATGCTGAAATAAATCTTGTCTATAAGCCTTCAAATCGTCATAAGACCAAGCAAAAACATGTTTATACTTTTTAAGCAGATTAATGAGGTTAGCCTTGATATGGGAAGGCAAACTTTTCCCAATATACACCAACTTAGGAGATGACTTTGTCCCTAAGTTTACCTCTTCCAGTTCTTCCAACTTAGTAGATGACTTCTAGTGTAAATGACTGCCACTATAGCTGAATATACCCTCTAGTTCCACTAGTGCTCTGGGTATCTCATTAGTTTCTAGTTGAACTATGTCATTTCCGAAAATTGTTTCTTTCTCATCTACTACTTCTACCAATGCATTACAGTCAATTTTTTGACCCTCATATTCATCAATGCATTGTACAAACCTCGGTATATCATCATCGCTTTCGAACACCTGCTAGTTATACACATTGTCTGGAATAGCAGGTTTAGCCTTGATTTCAACTATTGATACTCCAGTTAGTGTTACATCATCATTTTTCAATGCAACATTAGCTAAGAAGTCTGCCATAATATTTTTTGACCTTTCAATCCAATCAATTGAAAATGCATCAAAGTACTCAATCACATCCCAAACAACATGTTTATACCTTTTTAACCTATCATTCTTAGATGCATATTCTGATCTTATCAGAGAAACCACAAGTTTTGAATCTCCAAAGACTCTTAATAACCGAATCCCATGTTTCTTGACAATTTCAAACTGCAATAATAAGGCCTCATACTCAGTTGTATTAATTGTGCATTGAAAAGCCAATAGAAAGGAGTATTTAAAAGTAATACCTGATGGGGAAACAAAAAGTACTCCTGCTCCAGATCCTTCTTTGGAACAAGCTCCATCAAAGTACATCTGTCATAGGCCTTCCTATTGAAATTCGAATTCATCAACAATAGGGTCTGTATTTTTTAGCTGAGGCTAAATTGGTATAATTCATAAGTTTTCAAGGTCCATATCAATCATGCAATTAAGCATGTTAGAATCTATTTTCTCGATGACCCTTGGGGCACATGGTTCTCTATATAATTTCACCTAATTTCCATTCACTGGGATAGTTGCATATGAGAGGTCTAGTTGGACATTTCCTCCAACTGTTGCAGCCCATTGTCTAGATAAAAGCATCCCATAATGGGGCTTGTTATCAGTTACTATGACATCCATCTTATAGGTGGCCTCAGGGAATGCTGTTATTTTCACCTCTACATCTTTCATTGTACCTACAACAGGTACTTATTTGTTATCCATAGCATAACACTTCCCATACAAGGTATTTACTAACAATTCCAGCTCTTTCATGACCCCATATGGCATCACATTTGCAGCAGCACCAGAATCTATCATACTGTTAGGATTCCCAAAGATATTGAGAGGGGGAGGGGGTGAATCAGTATTTGACCAGTGATAGAATTTTTTGAACTTATAATATGAAAAGCAATTCAAAACTGTGTACCAGTAAACCAGAATTAATGCAATAAATAAGAACAATAAACACAACATGAAAGACACACCATAACACAATATTTTAACGAGGAAAACCTAGTGTGGAAAAGAACTCGGTGGGATTTGTGACCCACAATATTCGCTTACTGGCCAATAAGGGAATATTACTATTACAATAGGGGCCTGCACATGCAGGAAGGCCAAGTGCCTAGAGCTCACTGCTCAGTTACAAAAGAAGTTTCACTGACTTACAAGAATGGATTATACAAATCCAATGTCATGTACTGCTTCACATCAGCATCTACTATGCCAGATTCAGTACCGGTTTAAGCTCTGCAATAATCATAAACCCTTATCTAGAATCTGCCTTATAATTTGCATATTAGGTCTGCAATAATCCTTCCATCTATGTGTCACCTAAATGATCTATAAGATCTCATACTTATATGAGTCTTATTACAATCCGTCATGTCGGCTTACAAAATGATTTTACAATTTAAATACAAAATACAGTTAAACAAAATTCATGTCGGCCATGGTAACGATAATCTTTCTTTTTGGTGGCGGTGAATTGTATGTCGGTGTAGAGTTTGCCGGTGTCGGTGCTTGCCGGTATCATATGATTGTAAGGTTGCCATCAATGACAATACCTTCAATCGCCTACAATTTCTCATTGGAGTGTGCATTTGTCAACAATCTCCCCCTTTGGTATTGATGGCAACACTCATGAGAAAAATCCAAAAAGTGTCCAAAAATGATGTCCAAAAAGAATTTAGCAAAATTGTGTTATCAAAATGTATGCTCCCTTTGAGCTGATGATGTCTTTCTTCTAATCATTTTTCTCATCTCCACTACTCCCCCTTTGACATCAATGACAAAGGTTCTCATTCACTGTCAATGGAGTGGGGTTCCTGCCTAGATCCTTGTAACCGGTGGGTTACAATCTGATAGATGTTTGCCAATGCAAAATTTTGACTATCATTGAATCTCTCGTTGTCTTTTAATGTCGCTTCAGTTCTCTAAATTGTACCGATGAGTATGTGCATTTTCTCTTCCAGTGTCTTAAGTTGGGGAACCAGAGCCTTGGAAATTTCTTTTCTCAAAGAAATGAGGTAATTTAGTTTAGGACCTAGTTTGCATTTTGAATCATTTGCCTTACGCTTTATCTTTTCTTTATATTTTTCCAACTTCTCAATTTTCTCCTCAATATCTACAATGTTCTTTTCAATTTCCAAAAATGAATCTAATGTTCCTATTAAATTGTCAGCAATATTGTTGATTTCTTCTTGAGCTTTGTTGATCTCTGAATCTATGTCCTCTGTCAAAATATCAGTTTTGCAGGTATCTCTCTACAGTTTCTTGAAGTCCAAAACTGTTTCTCCTAGTGCCGGTAATAAGGCTTCCATTTATTCCTTGTTCTTCTTTACTATTTCCTCAAAGAATTTTTCTGTCTCCTTATTCATTTTCTCTTTGAATGTGTCTTCATTTATTTGGTCCAGTGTAATTAGATTGTCAGTTATATATTTAGACAATGTGTCTAATTGGCTCAAAGAATCTTTATTATCTATGTTACACTTTGGAGCTATCATTTTCAAAAAATTTAATGTGTCATCTATAGCCTTGTAAGCTTGTGCATTACACTCTGTTATTTTCTTTATTAAGTCCAAGAGTACCTCTGTCACATTTGTAGGCCGGAATTCAGTCATTGATATGTCGGATGACTGTCCAACTGTCTTCACAATTTGTAGTTCGCCAGTTGTAGTGATGAAAGCTGAAAACTTGCAAGTAAGCAGTAATGAAAGCTTTAATTATAACAAAAGTTAAATAATGGTTTATATTTTATTTTCTTTTATGTTATTAACTAAAATATGTACGTGTTGTTTTTACAGCAATTTATCCGCCCTCATGAAAGTCGTTGTCATGATCAGGGTGTTGCAGGTACTTCAGGTGATGACGATTTTCTTGTATTATCGCTTGCTTGGCTTATCGCTTTGAGTACCCAAAACACATCATACTTGATACTACCAACCTTCAAAATAAAGGTTCATCCTTATTTACAATTCTTGCACTTTTCATATATTTGATGTTTGATATATTTAATGTATTATTCTTCAAGTGTTGTCATTGTTCCTATGCAAATGTCGTCGCCTCCTCATCAGAGGTTAGCCCCACTTGTATTACTAACTGCAATGTCGGCAACACGTAGCATGCAGACATCCTCTACTGCACGTCATATTGGCCCGCCCACTGTTGGTAGATCCCTCTTTTTCTCTATCTTCTATTATGTGTTTATTTCCTTTCAAGCGTTCTTTCTTGGGGGCATTTCATAGTGGACTTATTTTCTGCAAGAGGAGATGCACATGAGGATGTGCCAAAGGTGACTACTATTGATAACATACCATCATTTCTTGGATCTTCTCGTATTGCTAGTACGGGAATGTTGCAGGCCACATTGGTGGTGAGCGATGAAAAAATGATTCCCTTAAAGATACAAAAGGTTCCAGGTACTTTAAAATTATTATTATATATAGTCTAATTGTAATTTACTTTATGATCACTCGTTTTGGACTAATGATCCCATGAATTTTTTGCAGGAAATGATATTTTCTATAAACATCTTAGTGGCATTGCATTGCAGATATTTGGGCCCACCATACGTAAAAGGTGGTACATCATATGTGAACTAACCCTAATCCACTATTTTGATTTCATATCATTGCTAGAATAGTTTTCCTTTGATCCATTTCTTGAACTGTAATAAATGTAGCTTCAATTCATTTCTGAATCTAACAGGTTTGTTTTTGCTTTAAAAGGTGGAATGACCAAGAAAAAAGGTTAAAAGATGAATTGACAAAGCAAATGGTTGAGTGGTTTGGAAATGACACCTTTGACAAAACCAAGCTCCTTGAAAAAGCTAGCACATATCTAAAGTATGTGAGGGACCAATATAGAACCCATTTAGAGAGGAACCTAAAGTATGAGCATCTCTCATGATTCCAAAGAGGGGGTGGAAGGACCTGATTTTGGATACCAAGAAGAGAATTGAAAGGAAAAAAGGAAATACACCACCAAACGTCAGAAGAAGGTACATGATACTATTAAGAATGTAATTATGTACTAATTAATTACTCTTTATATTTATATAATCTAACATATTTCAAACTTTTTATAAACTGAGTGACACGTCAAAGGCAACGAAGGCAAGACAAGAAAAGCATGGCCAACACAAACTTGGCTTTGGTGGTTATATGAAACTTGTTGCACGAATTGTAAGTATCTCATGTAAACGAAATATTGCATCAAAATATTAATAAATTGCAAACGATTTTTTTTTACCAAATAATGCAAGCAAAATTCATGATACCAAGCAAAAATGCAGGGCTCTGAATTCAATAGAGTGCCCACAAAAGATGACAAGAGAATTGCCTACCGGCAAGGCTATTTAACTGTGGTTGATCGACTAAGAGAATTGAGTGGGCATACACAATATTCGAGTGCATCTGTCACACGGGTAAATATGCTAAATGGAAAATGTTTCAAATTGAATACTTTACCAATAATCTAATTGATGTTGAGTTCAAACATAAAGTGACTATATTTGTTTTAAATAAGCAAGCAATGCTAACAATGTGCATGACATTGGAATGCAGCCTGCTAATCGTGAAACACAACCTGCACATGAAGGTCCGGATGTGCATCCCAATAGTGGAGGTATTCATTTGCTATTCAAATTTATTTATGTAGTTATTAATACAATTAAACATCTTAATTTGTAATTAGAGTAGTAATTAATGTAACCTTTTTTATTAATATTTTAGAGCATGTAGTCAGTGGTGACCAAGTGGAGCATGATTTGGGTACACAACATCAGGAACGTGATGTTCCCCACTTAGGTAAAGAGGACCACTGTTATTCCTTTAAACAAATATAATTGCAATTGGTGTTCAACATTAATGTAACATTTAGTATTTCAACTCTAGATGATCTAGAGGGTGTTCAGCATGTTGAGGTTGAGGCTAGACAAAATGATGTGGCCCCATCAAGTAAAGAGCGCAACAGTTATGTTCTCTAAATTAATGAAATACTTGTAACAATAATAAAAAATGTTTTGAAGTTAACCCATTTCTTTGTTATTGTAGAGGACCCCCCTTCGCTCCAGTGTCCTCGTCCTCACTAGGCATACATCGAGATCACAAGTAGAGGGCATAACAATTGCAGAGGGGGGAAATGGTGAAGAAACCGATGTTCCACTTAGTCTTTTCATAGCTTCAAAGAAAAAACAAAAAAAGAAATGATTATAATCTACCTTATTTGATAATGACTTATTTTTATGTGTTAGTGAATGTAATTATGTGCTAATTAATGGTTATGGATGATATGTGTTAATTAATATTGATGAATGTTGCGTGTTAATTAATGTTAATCAATGTTATGTGTTAATGAACGTTATGTGATATTAATTAATGAATGTTATATTTTATTAATGATAGAATGAATGAATGAATGTTATAAGATGTTAACAGGGAATTTAGAGTGATGTTGGGGGGGAGGGGGGGCAAATGAGCTTCCACCTTCACGTGGTTGACCCTGTTAAATAGAGAATAATAAACTATTCTCGAAACGAAGCGAAGCTCAACAAGATAGCACACTTTTCAATATTTCATTATGTTGCACAGTTAATCTTATTGAATAATGTATATTGAATCTTAATTGCAGGGTCCAACAGAACCAACACGAACAACAACACCACAAGTTGTTGGGTATAATGAACTCCCATATTTTCTTGTATGTACACTAACAATATGAGTTGCTTCTAGTGTTGATATCCATGGCGGGACTGCAAAAGTTATGAATATGCCTCATCCTTGTAATTTTTTATATTACTTGTCATTTTCTTTAGCATTTTGTTACTTTCTGAATGAGATGTTTTCAGATGTCTATTCCATGAATACCTCTCTATTGTATGCTTCATGATCTCGCTTCTGGTTCAACTCTTTATATGTCCTAAAATTGTATGAGCCTAATAGCTTCTACTCTTGCTGATAGTTTGGTGGCTCTAAACAATGGCTCCTTCGAAGGAGCGTGATCCTTGTAATTTTGGCCTTCCATGATGTGAAAAAGAGGTTATGTTATGAATAATGGTCCAGATGATTTAGTTATTTCTTATTATGTTGAGTATGAGTAAATTTGGGCTTCCTTGGCAATGGTCACTATTTTGTACTAACTATTGTCATTTAGTGTGATTTGAGAATGGACTTCAAGTAATCATGAGGGTGGAAACAATATTCAAGTGTTAGAGGGTACGTGGTCTTGACCAAGGGATGAATGTATCGGGAAAGTACAAGTGATTCATGTGTAGATCAATGTATCATTCACCTATTAATTCCTAGCAACATTCTCAAATAAACAAGCAAAGAGGTATGTTGAGTGCATATATACATTTTATGTTGCCATGCTATAAGTAAGATATCAAACATGTAACTTAGATTGATTTGCAATTTAATTCATAAATATTAGATCTTCCTTGTGGATTTTTGAATGCATAATGTATCGTTGATTTCAATATCTTTATTGCAAGTACTCTTTTCAGCATGAAACTCCACTCATTGAGGTCTCTTACTAAATGCAAGTCAGTTATCCTATCAATGATGATACCTTTTGCATGCATTTTATGGGGAAATCTTATTAATAGCTATGGTTGGGTTGTTAATTGTTTTGTGAAAATATATACAAGTAGATTGGGACATTAGAGTTATAAACACCGTAAATTATGTTTGAGATCAATGTCCTAATTGTAATGGCCCAAGGCCACACCAACACCATTGTGACACCAAGGTTTGTGCATACTGTTGTAAGGGCTGCTCTTAGGACATTTCATTACCATTACATATACACACCTAATGGGGTTTCCAAACACAACTTGTTTGAGTAGGCAATATCACTGGTAAACTTTTGATTGTCACAATTGGTACCCTTAGGACAATCATTAATATTTGGTTTATGGCACTTTTTATGGCTTCTAAATGCTTCTATGGGGTGTGCAGGGTCCCACACATCTCTTCCAATATTCCATCCAAGGCACTTCACTCTCACCTATCTTATATTCCACTTTCTATATGTTGCTATCCCATATGTCTGATACATGTTGCTAATGTTGCTTTGATAACTCCAAATTCATATCTAAGCTCATCCTAAGGTAACATGTTCATAGTCAATCAATAAGCTTTCTCTATGTGATTTCAAGTAAGATATTGATCTATATAGTTAATTTTGTAATTGATTTGAGGGATACATCCATTGTCAAACCTTAAAAAAAAATTGTTCCATATCCTAGATTTATTTTGTCTTAATTCTCAATGAGTAAATTTCAATAGTAATAAAGTGGTATATATCCTTATATTTCAATTACAAAAGATCAGTTATTTGAATAAATACATATAAACATAAAACATATTTTTCAAATCTTATCTATTACAATTAAATATATATAACGATACCATATTATACATATCCCCATTTATATAATGAACAATAAAGACTTATTTACAGTATTATATATTCATTGTAGCTGATAATGCTTACCAAAAAAAAAAAAGATAAGAGTTTATATGTTGAACCGTTCTTAAATAGATATGATTGCAAATTGCTTTGATATATTATGTATAACAGATTGCTATAATCGAATTTTTGTGCTATACTCTTGGATCCAATACTCATGATTTTGGATTTCAGATAGCATGCCTCTCTAGATTACTTTGGACTATAGGTGTAGATTCATTGTGGTTTATGCTAAAAGAATTCAAACAATTGTACATAGTTTATGGGTAACTTCACTTAAGAAACTCATGTCTCATCTCAATTATGTTCAATTACATTGTCAATTTGAAGAATTGGTCAAGTTTGAGGTAGGAACTCAAATTCCTCCTTTGTTTTTCAATTGAATTGATTTTAGTTTGTTGCAAATGAATTGTTGAGTGAATTAAAGTATTCTTCCAATTTAAATCTCTCCATTTGGATGATTATATGATTTGTATGAACCAAATTTGGAAATTGCAAGTATATATGAGGTTATGTTGTTCAATTTTATTTGGGATGTTGAAATGACAAATCGAGGGAGTATTGTATTGTTGAGTTGATTAGAATCAAAAGGCTAATCTTGCATTTTCATTTTATGCACTTTTAAATTTCAGGGTTTTTGAGGTCCATCAGTTAAGGGTGTTTGTCTTGGTCCCATAGACTATTTAGTCTCATGGACGTCATTAAAATCTTTCATTCACTCATTCAGCAATGGTAATTGGCCTCATGACTGGTTTTTGGTCCAAACATGGGAATTATTGAAAAGTAGTAATTGATGATTTTAAGATGATATTCTATTATGGAATCATGATAACATATATGTGAATTTTGATAAGGGATCAATTGGGATCCGTTCTCTTGGTGTTTTTCCCAATTGAGTATGTCTTGCTTATGTATGAAAATGGCATTTTGCAATTGAGACAATTTGATGTATTTGAGATGTCTTGCATTTAGATATAGCATGAGCTTAGTCCTAGAGTGAGACTAGGGAGTGGCTCCCACTCATGTCCCTCGTCTGAAAGTGGTACGCTTGGCATTCGTGTTTGGGGAGTTTTGTAATCAAGTGATAACATAACAATAGACTTGGGTTAAAACAAATAACAAGAAAATCGATTCCTTGAGCATGCCTTGAGGGCTATCACAACACCAAGGGTGTTTTGGGAAGGCATGCTCGCACATGGAGTGTTGGGACTTGTGTGAAGAGGCATGCCCACTCACACAAGGATTATGTGATCATTGTTCTCGTTCACATGAGAGAATGCTTGGTTCCATATGGTTCATCCCCAATGTAGCACATACAATGAAAGGCATGCCTGTTGTTGGGACTCATTAAATTTGAGTCAAGTTTTGAGGCCCATTTCAAATTTTTGCTCTGCATTTCCAAATGATCATAAAATGAGTCAGTTTGAATGGCCTAGTTAAAGAGAGGGTAAAATGGAGCCAGTTGATTTTCAAGGGGTGAGGCTTGGGAAGCTTGTTGTACACCTTTCATTTGGCCTATGCAGTGATGTGCAACTTTCAGATTTCAGTTTGGATCAATTTATCAGGTACCCATTTCAAGGGGTGAGCTCAAAGTACATTTTAGGTGCAAATGCAGATTTTACTAAGTAGCCTACTTTGAGTGCTTATATCTTTTGCCCTGTTAATCATCATATTGAAATTCAAAATGGATTGAATTCTATGCATAAATGTGAGTTAGCATGCAAAATTTCAAGTCCTTATGAATCCATTTGCTCAGTTTTCAAAGATCAATCCGTTTGCAGTTAGTGTGGTTTGATGAGTCCCTGTTTCGATAGCTAGTCGGAGCCCTATTTTGCATAAATGTAAAAGTTGCCTCAGTGATTGTCATGTCAAAATGTTTGTTCCAGGCTATTGTTGGCATAAATGACAAGCTATGTTTCCAGTTTCAAGCTCCTGCCAATCCGTTTGATCAGTTTTCAAAAGGGTTTCTTAGGCCATTTGTTTCAGTGATCCGTACTTTCATTGTCGTATTAGTTAAACTAGCCATTTCCATGAGTGCACCATTTGCACCCAGTCATCCTTTTGGTCGAACTAAGCATTCAAAGATTTGATATGTACTTCAAGGTACCTCTGTCTCAGATTTGGGGGTCTGCGGAGATCATTTGATATTTTTAAGAAAGGCATTATGAGTTGCCTACGCATTGACTTCATCAGGTCCGCAGTGCCGACAAAGCTAGTTGGTCATTTTCGACAATTAATATCTCTTCACTCGGGACTCGTCTTGAGAAACCGTTTGGTAGAGTTCATGCTTGTATATCAAAGTACATGCCTATTAGATGGCGAAGTCCAAAAAGGTGTTTTGACCAGTTTGAAAATTACGTCTTCGCAATTAAATGCGAAAATGTGGCGCAATTGCCTGAAAGTTGCAAAACTCAGTCTGATGATCCGAAAATGGTGTCGATCGATTCCAAAGGTAAGTTTAAGGTTCCTGAGGTATTTCAGAGGTCAGTTGAATGAAAACGAAAAAAAAATTTAGTCGGACCCACTTTGGGGCCCGACCTGGCTCATGCTCGAGAATTAATTTTGTGGCAAAATAGTCTTAAAGAAAAGCATTTATCTTCCAAAACCAAGTTGGGTATTGATGCAGTGCATGTTTGTCGCTTCCATTTTGAGAGATTGTGACAGGTTTTATCATATCATTAAAATATCATGCATGGTTATTACAAAACACACTTCAGATCCTATGTCTTTTTCTCACTATCAATAAATAAACAGTTTGAATATCTCAAGGAATAGAAAATGGTGAGTGCCAATGGCATTAGAGTATAAGTACAACAGGAATTGATGTTGAAATTCATGTGGTGTGATGAGAATAAGTGTGGCGTGCCAGAGTTATTGCTGACAAATGGAAGCTCAACTATTATAAAGTACAGATATTTACATCAGAGAAAAGAAGTATATATTGCATATCTTCAGCATGATTTTGTTGGTGTGCAGAATGGTGAGTGGAAGAATAAAGAATAAATGTAAATGTTTATTATGCTTGTAATGTGTAGGAAGTTTGGAGCAGATATAGAAGCTTCCAGCAAAATGTAATCAGCAGTTTAGTCTCTGCGTGGTGTATGGAGCATGGTCTCAGCAAACACCAGTTTGGCAACCCCTGCGTGGAATGGTGTTTGGCCTGCATGGTGTGAGGTTTTTGAACTCTAGTAGCAAATGCCTCCCTATTTTCCCTCTGCATGAGTTGATTGAAGAGGCTGCCATCCTCCCCTTTCTGCGTGGAGTTTGAGAAGCATATAAAACTATAAGCAAATGCCAATTTCCTCCTTCCTTGTGCGTGGCATTTGGGGAATGCAATATTAATTCCAAGCTAATGCAATGTGGTGGTGCAGAGCATGTGGTAAAGGATTTAGGAACTTTCAGCAAATGGAAATTGGCAGGCAAAAAGCTTTGTGTGGTGGGTGAACTGAAGTGTAGTGTGGATGCTCCATTGCCAGGCATACCCCTCTCTCCACGTGGAAAACAATGGTAAATGCCTTCCTAAACTCCTCCTGTGTGACATCTGAAATGGCAAAGGCTTCAAACCAAATGCAAATGGCAAATTCAACAACAGTCAACATTTCCCTCACATAGCTGCTACGAGATTTTAAAATTCACCAGCAAACAACATTGGCATGGTAAAGGGCATCTAAAACATGTTTCCCTCCTTCGGCGTGGAGAATATGGAGGGTTAAAATGAAATGTGCATTCAAGTTTCAGAAGAAAACGCCATGAAAAACCCAGGGAAAGCTTAGAAAATGTGTTGCCAAGCTAAAATGCTTTATCCCACTTTGGCTGGGGAATGTAATTTTTTGGCATTTATAAGCAAAGCTCCACACAAGTATAGTGTGAAAGCCTCAAGGCTTTTGACGAATGGTGTCAGTTGGGCACCCAAATAGACCCCGCACGCGCGGGTGCGCTTCCCGAGGCGACCAAGGAGGCTAAGTGACGACCAGGTGGACCCACGCATGCACAGATCCCGAGGTAATCGAGTTTTGCAGAGAAAAGGCGAGCTAAAGATCAAGCAAGTTGTCAGAGATCTACGGTGCGCGAGGGATTCGCAAAGGGAAGATGCTCGAAGAATACCCTTCGCGAAATAGCGAAAAGCACGTGCTGAAAACGAAGGTTAGGCGAAGGTTAGGCGAAGGTTAAAGACCCTACAGGTGGAGATGATCCGACGGCCGGCGTGGTTTCGTGAGCTGAAGATGCACACGGGTTAGCAATCATGAAATGGCAAAAGACAGATGGCAGGGCCAGGTGGAGGTCAAGCTCGCGGGTCCCGTCCAGTGGCGCAGGTGTGGTGCTGAGGTGCCAATGAGGTGGCGACAAGCAGCTAGTCCAATGGCGGTAACGAGGCTGCCACGTGGCAGATCGATGAGGTGTCATCTGAGGTGGCGCCCAGTGGAACCTATCAGCGAATCAAAGGTTGCCATGTGGCAAGATGTCAGGGCAAAAAATAGATGAAAAATCAAATTTAAATGTATAGTTTCAACTATATAAGAAAATCCAAAATTTTAAATGATGTGCACACATGAAGAATTAATTCACCCAGAGGTCCATTTTTGCTCAAAATACCAAGTATTATATACCATTGGAAAGCCCTCGGAATGAGGAATACAGTTATGAAGTTTTTTAAAACAAATGTGGGATATTTTGAGAGTTTCCATAGGAAAGAGGAAGGAAAATGAAATTCAATTGGAAAAAGAGACACTTGGCAATTTTGGTTGCAGACCTAATCTTTTTCCCTCCCCTTCTTATTCTCATTTCTTCTCTATTGTAAGGGTTCTAGAATTTTGGAGGAAGTGCTCCAAATTTCATGGCTTCCAGTTCTGAACTTCTTGACCCAAATTTGTGAAAGTTCTTTGGTTTGTTTCAGGGTATAGAGGTTACATTGCAGGATGACATATTGTTTTTCTAGTTGCAGATCTTACTTGTGTTAGGCATGAGTAAATTTCCCACATTATTGTCTCTGTGTATGTATTTCAATATTATGAATTGAATCCTTAAGGAGGATGAAATTTGTCAATTTCAAGGAGGTTGTATGATTGTTTGTGGGTATCCTTCAATGAAGGTTTTAAACTCTATAATTAGACATGAATAATGGAATGTGTCCCAGATCTGATAATTTTGTGAATAAATTGAGTAATGTGTTAGTATAAGGTATTAATGCAGGAATATTGTTTAAGGAGAACCAATTTGTGACTAGGATGCATATTTGCAGTTCTATGTGTGTCTCCATGCCCAATGAACAAGGCACTAGTCTTGCAGATTTGGGGATAGTTTCAGATTAATTCAAATTAAAGACAAATCTATTTCCCTTTATGTTTAGGGGTTTGTGTTCAATTCTTTCCTAGCTCTATTTCATCCTATTGTTTGTACAGATTTAGCCAATCTTTAGTGTTTCATAACTTGTTGAGCTTGTGAAATGATCTATCTGCCTATTGTTTGATGCAGTCATAAGTGTGTAATGGGTCAATTTCATGCATCAAAAGGGTGTCCCCCCCTAGGTCTAGCAGAACCTGAAGTGCAGGAGAATCAATTACAGAACCTAAAGTGCAGGAGAATCAATTACAGAACCTAATCACCCTCTCTAATCATTTGCACATTCTTAATCTCCAAGATTAAGAATGAGTCAACAACATGCCATAAATGGCTCTCCCATCTCACCCTCCAACCTTAAATGCTACCCACTTTTGTCTACCCAAGGAATTTTGAATTCCTTTATTTTCCTCATACCTCTCTTCCCAAGGAATTTTTAATTCCTATTTATCTTCCCAATGGCCTTTGTCCCTCTTCCCCATGTCCTTGAGGAGTGTGCAGTCAAAGAATGCCTTTATGGCTGAATCTCTTGAATCTCCCACTTGTCCTCTCCTCTTACAATCAATAATGGCCCTTCATCATCTTCTGATCTCCACCATCCATTCCAAATCTGAAAATATATAAATGGGAGTCCCTCCCCTTCACAAATCATCCACTTTCATCATATTCTTATGCTGCCCTTTTGGTTGCATATCCACTTCATTACATCCTTATGTTGTCATTTTGAGAGCATAAGCATTTCCATAGCACCCTTACCATGTCCAAATCAACACCATCAATCCATCCTTTATTATGCTAATCTAAGAGCAATCCACATTCCCAACTCCATCCATCTCTCCAAATCATCATTTGTCAATCTTGCAGCCACAAGATCGTGAAGAGGAGGAGAACAAGGAAGAGCAATGGCAGAGGGAGCATCATAAGGGGAGTAATTGTTTTTATGTTTGTTTAAGATTTATGCTAATCTTCCTTGATAATGCTTTAAAATGGTTTTGATTTATATTGATTAACTAACAATTCTAACAATTTTGATTGCGTTACAAATTCAATCTGATAGCAAACCTAACTATTTTTTTTTAACATTGCTGCTCTGAAATACATAGAGATATGTGACAGAGTTTGGTAAGAAAAGATGGAACAATTTGTGCCTCATAACTGCAGCAAATTATAAACGAAGATGACAACAATACAAAGAATTAATGTATGCGTTGAAAGTGTTAGACATTAATTTATTCAAGAAACAAGCTTCAATGGTAATGGCATCCAACAGTGAGCCTCTCTCATGAAGGAAAAATCTCACAAAAAAAGTGTCATCTTGCAACAAGCAATCTACAGTAGCATTTGCTAGCAATAACCATGCACAACACCAAATTATATTGCTTCTCCAAATTGGGTAGATGCAATAGAAATGCCTCGCGCCACTTAAAATAACACTTCATGCATCAAGACTAGAATTGCATCGCGCCAAGAAAGAGAGAGGTAAAGACCACGTGACACCTAGCATGCGACCAGCTCTTATCAATGTCTCACAATCTTTAGTTGCATTGGAGGAAACTCCTTTACAAACCCTCAAATCTACTCACATAGGAAATCGCACCTTCAATATCTTTCAATTTGTGCCGTCAACAAAATGAAATGTATGTGCTTATGAAATACATTCCCTTCTTCATAGCCTATTGTTATTATGAAAAGAGTCGACCTTCACTTTCATATTCCCATGCCAATATTAATATTATTCATTCATATGGTAGCCTCCAAATATAATATTTGACAATACTTTTCAATTTTGCCTCTAAGAGACTTTACAAAATTGAAGATAAATTCTTTGCAAGTGCACTGTGAAATATCCAAGGTGATATCTCCAACAAACTAGCTAGGGTAGGCGATTGCGCTACTGAAACCAGTAAACCAATAAGGATTTTGTCCTAAGATTTTAACTTCAAAAAGTCGTTCAAATAGAATTGAGAAATAAGCCAAGCATTACCCAAATGACGCCCAAACCTCTCTTTTATAGCCACTGGAGATGACCTTTGATTTTTGTCCTTAGCTCTTGATTTTCCCTCCTTTTTATTCTAAATTTGAACTAAGAGACAAAATTAATAAAGTCTTCATAAAATTTTCACTTAATCAACATTACAATTACTTTAGTACTTTATTAAAATAATTAAATAATATTACCCTTATGATTTACTTTTGCTGGGTAATATTAGAATATTAAATTAATTATTTCCCTTAAACCCGACTAAAGCCTACGGGAAGTAAATAGGCTACTAAGTCCTCCATGAGTGCTAGGCATAAGGGGGCGTTAAAGACAAATGTCTTTTAAATTAAATTACATATAAGATCTTCAAGTATAAAGCATCTAAACTTTTCAAACCAAGTTGTAATGCATATTCGGCTCCAAAGCCAAAATTGGATTTAAGCATCATAGCACCACCTCAAGCACATCAAGATATCAAGCATGAATGAACATGTATGTATATACATACAGATACATACAGATATATATATAGAGAGAGAGAGAGAATGTCAATGGGACTCTAAACACAAATCCACAGCCAATTCAGAAGTACTTGGGCTAAAAGAATCTGGGAGCTGAACAACCATATATAAGCATAAGTATAGTAGGTAAACCCAATTCCACGAAACTTTTACCTACAATAATCATGCTAAGTTACATGAAATACGCTTGTAAAGAACCTTATTCTAAAGAAGCTAAGATCAATTGAGAATGTAAGTGAAGAATTAAACATTTCTGACAGTGTAAAGCAGCTATTATCTAAGCTTGTGGAAACGTTTCAGCACACGTTTAGAATAATTTATAATAGCTTTCCATATAGGTGACCATATGCTCAAAACAGTAACTTTTACATCATCAACTGCAAGTACAAATAGCAAAATATGCTATGTTTAACAGTGTCGTGGTGAGGGGGGTGGCAGAGGACGGCAGGACATATACATAAACATGCTTAGCCATACTTGACATCAAACTTCCAGTTTAGACATTCATATAATGTCTAAAAGTCAATCATCAACTAACATTTCATTGACTCAAATATAGCAGCAATAAAAAAGAGAAATTTCTGGTCTCATTGTTCAATGTTTTCATTATGACAAAAGGCTCAAAGGACAAAAGCTTACTGAAAGTGTAATGACAACATACATTTCCTACAACCATATGCAACCATGCCTTCACTCATTCCACACCTGTTTACTCTAATTTTATATTGTCTACTCTCCAACTGTATGGAATCATGCTTTTGCTCATTCTACACTTGTATACTTTCATTATATAATTGTCTACTCTCATACAACTGTATGCAGTCAAGAATTGCCCATTGATGAAAGGGTAACTGTATGTTACCATTCAACAGTGGTACATTTCATTCTATAGTTGTATGTGGTCATTCAACAACTAAAATTTTATTTCCATAGTTACAAAAACATAACTGTGAATGACTCTTGCTCTGAAAAAAATGACTTTATATTAAAAAAGGGGACACATTCCTGATTTCTCTAGAGGACAGGGGATGGCCAGGGCAAGTCACCACATCTCCAGGACACCAATAGGGATGGGAAGGCAGGGCTGCAGAGTGGTGACACATCCCTGTGTATCATAAGCAATATAATGCTTAAAAACTATTAGCTAAATTAGGTTTAAAGGAATGTTCTGCAAAGGAAAACACTGTTGAAAATAAAACCTATTGCATAAATTTCCATTTGTTCAATCTAGATTACTCACATGTATCTTAACATGTTGCCTAAATCAGCATATGTAGTTCATTTAGTGAAGCGCCAGGGTGATGAAATTGAATATGAACAAATTACAAACAAAGAGATAAATATCAAATGTGTGAAAAAATATCTTAGCTCTGTAAAGCCCTTTAGTCAAACTGCTCCAAGTATAAAATTGAGGTTAGCCTCTTCATTTCCTGGAGAACAATTTTTTAATGAATGGTAATGAATAAGTGTACAATATGGTAGCAGCTTAGTTTTGCAGTAAGCTCCAAAAATACTTACAGAGGCTTCATCACTACTCCACCTGCCTCTTCAAAATAAATATAAAAAAGTGATCCTTTGATATACACCAGTTAAAAAAAGCAGTAATCTGGAACACAATGATACAAGTAAGATGGCCAACACTTTAAAATTTGTACCAGATAAATGCTACCGTAGTCAAATTAAAGTATAGAAATTCTGCCTTACATGAGAAAATCGAGGTCAACACATTGTTTTTGATTGAATAAGCAAGGAAGGGCACAGAACTCTTACAAAAAGCAGAGATTAACAGAAACCATAATTAAAGATAGAACAGCATAAGTTAACCCAACACATTGTTCCTTCATAGAAACACTGTATCTATAAAGGAACTGTAATAGATGAAATGTAGTATTACTAAAATTGCTTAGTATATAACACAATGAGGCAAATTTTATAGTATTTATCATATACATTGATACTTG
This sequence comes from Cryptomeria japonica, assembly GCF_030272615.1. Taxonomy (NCBI): domain Eukaryota; kingdom Viridiplantae; phylum Streptophyta; class Pinopsida; order Cupressales; family Cupressaceae; genus Cryptomeria; species Cryptomeria japonica. Next base: position 635,580,774 of record NC_081410.1, on the reverse strand, counting down.
TTTGTGCAAGCCATATTGAATGTAACAATATGAATGGCACTGCAGAGCAATTATGTCAAATAAAATTTATGAAAGATTAGTCAAAACAAAAACATGTGCAATCGTGTGACTTGACTGACAATTATTGGTGAAATTATTTCTTCAGTTGGTAGTAATTTTCTGACGTCACTAGATAGTGATTTCAAGAAATGTTTTTTTCCTTGACAACATCTGCTTTTATTTGGCAACAAGTTCCCCCAACTGAAGATCGACACCTATCCTCGAACATTAAGGGTCTTAGGATATTCCACAAGAATTTGCTCCTTTCAATCTACTGTAATTTCAATCATAGAGGTCAAATGTGGCCTTCTTGACAACACATAAGCCATTACGTTCTTCTTACCCTTGACATACTCTATGTCAAAATTGTAAGCTTGCAGCTTACTCAATTCTATTGTCTCCCATTAAGATTTTTTTGGCTAAGAAAATACTTTAGACTATTATGATCAGTTTTAACAACATATTTACCAACAACCAAGTCCTGTCCAAACTTAGCCAAAGCATGCATGATGGCTAGCATTTCCTTGTCATAGATGGAGTAGCTCCTCTCTGCTCTCCTCAACTTCCTACTTTCAAAAGCAATTGGATGCTTATTTTGGATCAACACAACACCAATTCCTTCTCCTGAGCATCATTCTCCAGCTCAAAACGCTTTGTAAAGTTTGGTATGGCCAACATAGGATAAAAGCTCGTGACTTTCTTGGGCTGCTCAAAATTTTGTGGCATTGATGGAGACCATGTAAATGCCCCCATTTTGATCAACTTAGCGAGTGTGGCAACAAACTATGAAAAAACCTTCACAAACCTTTTTGTAAAATTGCATAAAAATGTCTCAAATGAGAATGACTCTTTGGCAGTGGCCAGCCAATCCAAGAAGGCCAGCATCTTCTCTTGATCGACTCTCACACCCTTAGAATTGATCAAATGTCCCAAATACAAAATTTCTGTCATAGCGAATTTACACTTAGAATATTTTGCATACAAAGATTGGGGATAGCTGTATATGGGTTAGTGAGTTATGAGTTGCTTATGAGTGAGTTGCTTAAATAGAAAGAGTTGTGTAGGTGCAAGTGTAGGTGTAAGTGTAGGTGGTGTTAAGGTAGGTAAGGTTGCATAGGTAAGATGAGTATTGGTGGTTGTGCTTCCTTGTTAGCCCTTCTCCTTTTGCTTCTAAACCTCCTACTCCATTCAATGATATGGACAACTTGGTGGATGCTCACCCACAATCATCTTGGGTGTACAACATTTCTAGCCCTATCATATCATTTTCTTCTAATAATATGCCGATAGGTATAGAGGATTGCCTTCTATACATACCTACTTGTTTCAACAAGAAAATCGTTAATGGAGTTCTCATTGACCCTACTACCAGGGTTAATGTTATAACAGAAGAAATCCTCTGTATCAACAAATTTCATAGAGATAAGTATGATAACTCACAAAGTAACTATATGCACACATGATGGCTTATCTCTTACACCTATGGGTTCTATGAGTCTTCTATCACTTCATCAGTCCAAGTTGGACCCAAGTGTGTGGAATCCATCTTATCTTTCATCCCTAAATTTGACTTATTCCTATGAACCCTAGAAACAGAAATTGCAAAAGTGGAATTTAAACCAATTCTTGTTTCGCCAAATTCAACAACTACACAAGAACGGTGCTATCTTCTAAGGAAATCAAAAGATTTTCATATCACTGATATTCACCAACATTTTGAACAATGAACATAGCAATAGAAGTTAAGTTTTCACTTACTGGTTCAAGCTAACTTTGCAAAATAATTGAAAATCATCCAGTTATAAAAAGTATGAACACTTCAACTCCACATTAAGTAATTTTATCAAATCCTTCATTCAATCTAACAACTTGAAAATGAAATCTATTCTAATGAGAGCCAAGAAACCAGACTAACTTGCAAAACTGGACAAAGATTCACCAACAATTGGACAAGAATAATATTTGGTACTTAAGAAGTATCACTACAACAATTTCTCCAAAATCTCTCATGATTTACAAATGAAATGAGGGTTTATATAGGCACCCTTATTACAAAGCAATAGCCTAGATTGATTTAAGATCAATGATCAAGATTAAACAGCAAACTCTAATTAGGGCAAGCTAACATAGTTATCCAAAATGGACCAATGAGAAATAAACAACTAATAAATCCAGCTTTCTTCTAGAAGTAGGTGTCCCTTATCCTTTTCTTTGACAGCAAATTCAATGAACCTAGTCACTATGGGGCCCAGCTCTTCCATTGGGACACTTGGCAGAGATATTAATGGCGTTTTGACATATGCAGGTCGATATACAAGGCCGTGTTTGATAAGTTTAGAAAACGTGTATTGGAAGACACGTTAATGGCGGTGATGTGCAAATAACTGTCTAGGCGATCAGATCGGATAAGATCTGATTGGATTTGGTTTGTCTCGAGGTTGATGAGGAAACCCTAACCGCCTGAACTTTGAATTGGTTTTTGGCAGGAAAACCAAGTTATAAATATGCAAGCCAAAATCATTGAAGGTTGCCGCCGGATGAAGGAGTGTTGTTGCATGTAAAGATAAATCAGTCAAGTGCTCATCAAGGAGATATAGAAGAGACTGAGTGTGAGGGAAAACCAGGTTGAAGTGTTCAACCGGCAGCAGTGAGAAAACCGGCAGTGATCATACCGACAGAGAAGAAGTGCAAAATACTACAGAGCAGGCAAGCATAGAACCGGCAGAGTATAGTACCGGTGGAGAGCTGCAGAGCAGCGGAGAGAAGAAGCAACCAAAAGGTAGAACCGGCAGAGAGAGAACCGACAGTGAATTGGACAAGAGATCCAACAGAGAGATTCGAAGAAGTGTTACAAATCCATTTGTAACAAGGCTATTAACTTGTAAATGAATATGTTTTGTATTCACTAAGTTGGAGCTCGGTGCAGGAGTTGTAGCTCCTTGGGTTGGTGCCCTAAACATTGTAATTAGAGATTGATTGTGAGGTTGGATTGGACCAGTAGTTTCAAGCAGCATTTCTCACCGAGGTTTTTCCCATCTTGGGTTTTCCTCGTATATTTTAGTGTTATGAGATATCCCCTTGTTGGTGATTGTATTTGTGTTGGTCTCCCCACTAACCGGTAAGTCTGTATTGAGTTAGATCTGATAACCGCTATGCTCACATAGGATAGTTAAAGGGAAAAAGTTTGAGAACCACTGATTCACCCCCCTCTCAGTGGTGCATTGTGTCTAACAGCAAATTCCTTCTGCATGCAACCATCACGTTCAGGAGATGATGGTGCATTTATGGCATCATGGGCAATTTTTGCATGAGGGTACATTCATTGCATAGTGGACACTTTTTGAATGTAATGGTTAATTAATGCTTTGTGGGTGCCATTTTTGGCAGGATTGTAATTAATTGTATATGGGCTTAATGGGTGTTAAATGCTGATTCCCACCCATCTTGAGTGGGGAATCTTCTAGGGTGAAACCCTAACTAGGGTTTTGTATGTAATCATGGCCTGAGGCCTATATAAAGGGGTGACCCCCCTCATTTAAAAGAGGAGAGGTTATTATCTGAGATTGTTGCATCAGGATTGTTGAAGTAGCCAACTTAATACATTGTTCGATTTTGATGGTGTATTCTTGTTCTATTTTAGCAATCTGTGTGGTCTTGCTCTCTTCATAAATTAGATTTGCTTACATGTTGTTAGGAGAACTGGATTTGATAGGGTTACTTGTTGCAGAATTTGAGCTCATACTTTTGGGGTGCAACTGATTGTTGCATATTGTGCAATGTTAGCCTGAGCCTTTTGTTATGTGTGTACGCTTAACTTCGATTATCAGTGAAGATTGTAAGATTCGATGGTCCACATTGGTGATCTAAAAAACCTCTACACACCCTTTGAAGATTGCACCGCCTTCGCGTAGTTGTGCTCTGCTAGCGAAGCGAAGCGTGGTTTGATTTTGCATGAGTGATCTTGTCTCTTGTTCCTAGGATTAGATTAGCTTTAGCGTAGTTCTCTCTACCCTACTCTCATTTACATTTAGCATATTTCGAAAAATCTAAAATTAAGGCTTTCATTGCAAATCATTCATATAGAAATCCTTGAGCTTGCATGAGTTTATTATCCTCTTCAATTGAACATACGTAAGGCCCCTTGGGTTAACAGCAAACCCGTCAATCAGCTAAGTCACGTCCACGCACTGGAGGAACCTTGGAGTTAGCCGTTTGAACTTTTTGTGCAATCTTAGCATACGGACTAATTTTGATCAAGAGAGAGTAAGGTGATCGTTGGTAACTTTATTCTGTGTTCGACGTTGTCATAAAAAACACATCAACAGGGCCCATGGGATGTGGGCCAACACAATTGAAAGTTTATGAATGCTATCCTCAGCTACACCTATACAACACCTGTTCTTTCAAACTAGTAAATAACACTTTTACTATGTACCTGTTGTGACATATTCACATATCGCCCCATTGCAAATGGGGACCCCTACCTTTTGCTTTCTAGGGTTAGTTTTCTTGGTCTTTTAGGTTCTTGTCTATTAGCCCTTGCACTTTGAAGGGTCGCCAAGGGGCTCATTAGAATAGCAGGCTCTGCTTGAGTCAGGTGGATCTACTCAAGAGGTCAGGTCAATTGAGTTATTAGGGGTAATTTAGATCATTCCTAGGGTGTTTTTTGTGTACTATTTGGTCACACTTCAAGTTGCTAAATCAAACCTTGGTTGAATGCATAATGTCCTCCTAGGTCCCATCCCTTACATCAAGGGCAGAGCGAATTCACCTTGAGAAGTCTGGAATGTCATCCTGATCCTCAAATATCCTAAAATATGGCTAAGTCTGGAATGTCATCCTGATCCTGAAATTTGACTGTCTGGAAAATTGAAGAATCCTCCAGAAACTAGATTTTGCATTGTAACTCTTGGAGGTCCGAAACCACTCTCAAACATCTTGACAATATATATGGAATATAACTTAAAGTATAAGAAAGAAGAAAGATATATCTTTCTTCTTTCTTATACTTAAATGTTACATTTCATATATGAATCCTGACGAAGAGGCTAAAATGTCAAATTTCGCTCCTGACCCTTCCAAAGGGTCCAGAGCGAAATTTCACAAAGATTTCACCCAAGTCAGTGAGTGGTTGGGCGAATTTGCAAAGTTATGGAAGGAAATGCATCAAAAGGTTGAGTCTAAGGCGAAGTCAAGTCAATTTCAAGGTGAATTAAGCCTAGAATAGGAATTTCGCTCCTGACCCTTCCAAAGGGTCCAGAGTGAATTCCTCTATAAGACACTCTACATTGCCCAAAACTATGAATTAATCCATGTCCCAAGTATTATTGAAGGCAATTCACTTGTTTGGATGAAGAAATGTGGGAGATGAAGTCAAGATTTAAGCCTAAGGGTGAATTTCGCTCCTGACCCTTCCAAAGGGTCCAAAGCGAAATTCATATAAGACCCTATTTCTTCACAAAATCTTGAACTAGATGCCAACTTGAGGAGCAAATTCACTTGATAATGATGGAAGGAGGCCTAAGAAGTTATATTCAAGCCAAGGAAGGGAGGAAAAAGGTGATAAATGAGCCCAAACATGAATTCGCTCCTGACCCTTCCAAAGAGTCCAGAGCGAAATTCACATAACCTTCATTTTCTTTCTTGTTTAGACTAAAAGCCTTGTTCCTTGGACATCGTAGGGGTAAATGGACATGTTCTTACCTTAGGAAGAAAATGAAAGCATTGAAAAGTGAGGATTTTGTCCAAAATCATGAATTTCGCTCCTGACCCTTCCAAAGGGTCCAGAGCGAAATTCTCCATAAACCTCATTTTCTTCCTTGCCTAGACCAACATCTTAGTTCCTTGAGCATATTTGGGAGTGGATTGACATGTTTTTGCCTTAGGAAGTGATTAGAAGTGAAGGAGTGAAGGATTTTGTCCAAGACATGAATTTCACTCCTGACCCTTCCAAAGGGTCCAGAGCGAAATTCTTTAAAGCACCTATTTTCTCCTGGGGTAAGGTCAAAGCCTTGGTTCCTATGACATGATTGAGGGTGGAGTGATGTATTCTTGCCTTTTGAGGTGTTTTGAAGCTAAGGAAATGAAGGATCAAGTCTAAAGCTTGAATTTCGCTCCTGACCCTTCCAAAGGGTCCAGAGCGAAATTCTCAAAATCTCTTTTTTCTTCAAATTTTGTGTCAAGACAAAAAGTTGATCAAGGTGAATTGAGCTTGAAGATACCCCTAGGCATGCCTTTGAATGGTTTGTGATCACCAAATGTGAAGGAATTGAGCTAAAACTTGAATTTCGCTCCTGACCCTTCCAAAGGGTCCAGAGCGAAATTCTAAATAGGAACATAGGTCCTGTCCCTGGCCATGGTTTTGAGCAAATTTCTCCTTTCAAGCCTTCTTAGGGGTCGAACAAGTGTTTCTTTCATGGGAGAGGGATCCAAAGATGAGAGTCCAGGTATAGAAAGTGAGAGGGATAGATCTAGGTGAAGGCAAACAAGCAAATCAAGAATTTCACTCCTGACCCTTCCAAAGGGTCCAGAGCGAAATTTCCAAAATCACCTAGTTTGCCTATGATTGGGATTGAGAGATGGATTCCTAGACCTTGGTGGAGAGAAGGCTAGCATGTGCTTGTCTTGGGAGGCAATTTGGAGTAAGGAAATGATTGATTTTATCCTAGAATGCAAATTTTGCTCCTGACCCTTCCAAACGGTCCAGAGCGAAATTCCTTATAGGTCTCGCCCTTGGCCAAGGTCCAAAGCGAAATCCTCTTTTTTGGTCTTTTTGGAGGTCAAAGCAATGATGTCTTCAGGAGAAAGCAATTCAAAGATCAAGAGAGGTTCAAGGCAAGGAGATGATGAAATTTGAGCTAAAATGCAAATTTCGCTCCTGACCCTTCCAAAGGGTCCAGAGCGAAATTCTTATAGGGCATGTCCCTAGGGACCTGGGGAAGATCTTGGGCGAATTTCATTCTAATGTATTTTTGTTGATGATTTAAGATAGAAAATGCTATGTGAGATAGATATATCATATGTACTTAATCATCTTTTGGTTTGTTTTGCAGGTAGAAGAAAATCAGGCCAGGACAAGGACAACCTATTCTAAGCCCATCACCACCAAGGACGTTCCAAATGCATAAAGGAGGACTCAAGGTGCTTCTAAAGCGTTGGAAGACTTCAAGTGTTCGAGGAGTTGCAAGCTAGCCTCAAGACCCCATTCTACTATGCAAAGGAATCATTTGATGACAAAGGAGGACCTTAAAGGCTATTCAAAGTAATATGAGCTACCAAAGAAGAAGGGAAGACTTGATAAAGGACTCATCAAGCACATGGAAGTCATCGAGATATATCATTTATCACATCAAGGACAGAGGAGGATCAACCAAGGCACAGACGTCAAACAAGGTGGCATCCCAGTCACTACTCCTCCAGGCAGATTGGTCCACCTCAGCATGTCCAAATTCAATGTACCTGACTCATTGGGGACGGCACAAACTTTGGTTTACCTACCCCTGCTTCCTACTGGTCTTCACTCCTAGAATGTAATTTTCTCATTGGCTAAGGAAGTTTGTTATAACAAACCCTAATTAGGGTTTCTATCCTTTAATCCTAGCCATTGATTCTAAGTCAATCAGAGTCGTCAATTTGTAAAGGGCTCTCTATATAAAGTCCTGGCTCCTCATTTGTAAGGGTTAATAATCAGAGAATAGTTAGGAGTTAGCAAAAGAGAGATAGTCAATAATTAGTAGCTCAATAGTAGATAGCATTTTAGAGTAGAGTAGAAAGAGAAGGGAAAGATTGTTGCCAAGAGATTGTTGCAAAAGACATGTAAACTTCATTGAAGTAATGATGAATTCTATGTGTCGATTCTACAATTTGCATGGTCTCTATACTTCTCAAATTTAATTTCATGTTATTAGATGAATGGAAGAAATTTGTATGATCAATGGTGAAAATTGTATATCCATACTACTAGCGGTTTGTTAATTGCAAACTTGCCTTGCGTAGTCAACTGGAATCATTCAGCTTAAGCTTAACTTGAATTATCACTTCTTCATTGATATGCATCAATCTGACGGTGTCTATGCTTGTAGTGGTGATTTGAACATCATAAAGCTATCCTTAGAAGATCGCACTAACCTTGTGGAGATGATCGTAGCATGTCAAAGCAAGACCTAGTTAGAGTTTCATCAAAAGTCATCCATTGCTCCTACATTCTTAGTGTTAGAATTAGATCCTTCTCCAACCCTTATCCTTTTCCCTTTTTTAAAAATCAAGGATTAATAAAGTCTCACGCCCCAATGATATCCAAAGCAAATCAGACGCTCAGGTCATCGAATGTAAGTCCCCTTGCGATTCCAACAAAATCACATCATACTGCAAGAGCTTATGCACACGTAGAGACCCTACATATTAGAACCTTGGAGTTGCTCCCATTGATCCTTCAGCGAGATCTTCAGCATTCGGAGAAGCTTTGTTCAAGAGAGGATAAGATACCTTGGTATTTTATTCTATGTTCGCATGTGCATGAAAAAGACATCAACAGTACCTAACCAGATTTATGCAAAATGAGCTTCATAAGAGAGTGTTGCTAGAAGCCAAGGTTTTGGTACAAAAGTTTGGGGCCACGTTCCTGCAGTTTCCAAAGTTCACTTATACCAGGATGCAAGGATTCTCGTACCAGCCATATAAAATACCGATGTATCTGTCTGATAAACTAGTGCTGCTAGAGCTTATGAGACAATTGACGGCCTACGACTAAATTCTAAAGAAGAAAAGAAGTTGTCTGTTGAATTTCCTGTTGTCCTTGATGATTATGTGGAAGTGTGCCCGAACTTGGTAGCAGCTGAAAAGCCAGTAGAGGATTTGGCATTCTACCGCTTTACATTCTACCCTCATTCCACGGGGACGCGCCCCCCCCCCTTTTTGGGCGCGTCCCCCCCCCGTCAGAAACGTCTCGGGAATGGGGGGACGGGGACGTGACATCCCCCGCCATCCCGCCACCGCCACCCAAGCGCCGCCGGGACGCGGAGATGTCCCCGCGTCTCCCAGGGAGACGGGGAGACATGGAGACGTCTCCTTGGGAGACGTCTAGGCGTCTCCCAAAGAGACATGGAGACGCCTCCACGTCTCCTTAGGAGACGTTTGGGAGTCTCCCCGTCCTTCGAGAGACATGCAGACGTCTCTCCAAGGACGGGGAGACGCCCAGACGTCTCCTGTTGCCCCCACGTATATGCAATATTTAATATTAAAATTTTAAAAAAAAGTGACTTTTTAAGTTTTTTGAGGGTTAAGGGGTAACTCTAATTGGACGTGGGCCAAAAGAAAAATAACACCCGACGCCTTTAGAAAATATTAAAAGTATTTTTGGCCTCGCGGGGCGCTGCCCCTCGACCCCGCCCTGTATCGCGACAGGGAACGCGCAAGGGGCACTGCCCCTTGACCCCAACTTGGGTGCGCTGCCCCCAAACCCCCTTTGAAAAATATAGGGGGAAACCGCGCCGATAGAAGTAGGGAAAATCTAACCTCCAAGTCTGATTAGGCTCCATATAACAACACAACTTAGAAATCTTGGTATTTAGATTTAGTATTTCAAATTTCCTATAGTCTCATTTGAAATATAATTCTTACACTGTAATACTGTCATACATCTTTTCAAAACTAGTTTTTCAAGTACTATATGTATATGTATAACTATATCAGCACCACCATCCCGCCACCCCCCTGCCGCCATCCCCCCGCCGTCCCCAAACTTAGGCCCTTGGTCCCCCTGTCCCGGAAACGCGTCCCCCCGTCCCCAACGCTCGTGGAACACTGCATTCTACGCATCCAGATCTCAGCATGTCTTTGCCTTTTGAAGTGATGGGATGTAAAAATGTGAAAGATTTTGTCCTAAAACTAGAATTTCGCTCCTGACCCTTCCAAAGGGTCCAGAGCGAAATTCTTGATAAACCTCTTTTGCTTCCATGTTTAGGCCCCAAACCTTGTTCCTTGGGCAAAGAGTGGTGTATTTTTACCTTGCAAAGAAGATTGGATTTGAAAAGATGAAGAGTCAAGCCTAGAGTTGAAATTTCGCCCCTGACCCTTCCAAAGGGTCTAGAGCGAAATTCCCCAAACCCTCCCTTTTTTCTCAATTTTGTGCCAAGCCAAGTGTGGGTTAGTGTGAATTAGGATTGGAAGTGTCCTTAGGTGTGACTTTGACTTGCTAGTGATTATCAAATTTGAAGGAATTGAGCCAAATCATGAAATTCGCTCCTGACCCTTCCAAAGGGTCTAGAGCGAAATTCCTAAAATCACCTATTTTCCCTTCAAAGCAAGTCGAATCCTTGGTTTTTATGACTTGGATGGGTGTGAAGTGGCATGACCTTGCCTTTGAGGGTGGATGGAAGTGAGAGGAATGAAAGAATAAGCTCAAAATATGAATTTCGCTCCTAACCCTTCCAAACGGTCCAGAGCGAAATTCCTTAAAACTACCTTTTCCTTTCATTTTTATGCCAAGCTAAGCCTAGACCAAGGTGGGAGAAGTTGGGAGATGCCCCTAGGATTGCCCTTGAATGGATTATCGCCTCCAGAAATGAAGATTTTAAGCTTGGACAAGGATTTCGCTCCTAACCCTTCCAGAGGGTCCAGGGCGAAATCCTAAATAGGTTCTGTCCCTGGCCATGGTTTTTGGCGAAATTCTCCTTATTAGCCATTTTTGAGGCCAAGTAAGTGTTGTCAAGTTGAGAGAAGGATTCAAATGGAGAATCAAGTAATAACAAAATGAAAGAAATGGAGTTGAGTGAGGGAAAACAAGCAAAGAGAGAAATTCGCTCTTGACCCTTCCAAAAGGTCCAAAGCGAAATTCTCCAAATCAACCATTTTCTCCTTGAGTGAAGCCAAAACATTGATTCCTATGGCATGGTTAAAGGTGGAGTGAGGTATTCTTGCCTTGTTAAGTGAATTGAAGTGAAGGAAGTCAAGAAATAAGTCTAAAGCTTGAATTTTGCTCCTGACCCTTCCAAAGGGTCCAGAGCGAAATTCTCAATTTCACCTAACTTGCCTATAACCAAGGTCAGGACATGGATCCCTAGGCTTTGGAGAAGAGAAAACTAAGCATATGCTTGCCTTGGGAGGAATTTTGGAGTAAAGGAGTGATAGAATTGTCTTGGAATGCAAATTTCGCTCTTGACCCTTCCAAAGGGTCCAGGGCGAAAATCCCAAATAGGTCCTGTCCTTGGCCAAGGTCCAGGGCGAAATTTTATGGTGCCTGTCCTTGGGAAGGATTTCAAGAAAACTTCATTTTGATAACTCTTATTGATGATTTAAGATAGAAAATGCTATGTTAAATAAATTTATTATGTATCCTTAATCATCTTTTGGTTTATTTTGCAGATGGAAGAAGGCCAGGCCAGGGCATGGACGACCACTTCCAGTCCATCATCATCAAGGACATTCCACAGGCAAAAGGGGAAGACTCAAGATGCTTTGAGGCATTGGATGACTAGGAGTGTTCAAGGAGTTCAAGTTAGCCTCAAGACCTCATTCTACCACATGATGACAAAAAAAGGCTTTGCCAGCACTTCAGGGCGAGATATGCTACTGGAGAAGGAAGACTTGAAAATAAGGAAGACTCATCAAGCAAAGGAAGTACATCATTCATCACGTCATAGATAGAAAAGGATCAACCAAGTCACAAGCATTAGACAAGGTGGCATCCCAGTCATCATTCCTTCGGTCGGATTGGTCCACCTCAGCATGACCAGATTCAATGTACCTAATTTATCAGAGGCGGCACAAACTTCGATGTACCTACCCTTGCTTCCTATTGGTCCTCACTCATTGAATGTAATTTTCTCATTGGCTAAGGAAGTTTGTTGTAACAAATCCTAATTAGGGTTTCTATCTTGTAATCCTAGCCATTGATTCTAAGTCAATCAAAGCCGTATGTTTGTAAAGGGTTCTCTATATAAAGCCCTGGCTCCTCATTTGTAATGGTTAATAGTCGATGAATAGTTAGAAATAGTGAATAGTCAGCTAATAGAATAGCAATTAGAGTAGATTAGGAGGACAAGGCAAGAAATTGTTGCCATTGATTGTAAATAAACTCCATTTTCATTGAAGTTATGGTGAAGTGTGTTGTTTCTTTGCAATATGCATGGTCTCTTGTTGAATCTTCATTTTAGATGATAGATAATTAAATTGAATGAAAGAAGTTATTGAATGCACTCGCATGGAATCCACCTAGTCCAAACCACTAGCCTTTTGTTGACTGTAAGAGCGCCTTGCTTGGTCAGCTGGCATAGAACGAGCTTAATCCCGAGTCATAACACCTCTATTGTTCACGCATTATCTTGAATGGTGATCAATATCTGATGGTGTACGATTTGGACATATTTGAAACATCCCTTAGAAGATCGCACTGAGTTGGTGTTGAATCGTTCAACCTGATGGTGACACCCAGCCCAGTAGGACTCCACCTAGTCATTCATCCATCTTCTCGCATTCTAGGTCTTAGAGTAGACTTCCTGAACCTTGTATCTTTTGCCATTTCTTTATCTTCCAATTAGTAAATAGGACTTGTGATTCCAGTAAATCAGATGCTCAGGCAGTCAAATGTAAGTCCCCTTGTGATTCTAGCAAAATCACATCATACCGCAAGAGCTTATCCACACGTAGAGAACCTACATATCAGAACCTTGGAGTTATTCCGACTGATCCTTAGGCGAGATCTTCAGTAGTCGGGAAACTTTGTTCAAGAGAGGATAAGGTACCTTTAGGTATTTTATTCTGTGTTCGCATGTGCATAAAAAACACATCAACAGTATTCCATTCTCTTGTCATGGATCAGACTTTGATAGCCTCTTGGAAGTGTTCTAGCAAATGCTTAAATGCCTCTCCCTCGCCTCAGATGCAAAATTGCACCTCTCCAATGAATGGATTCGCTGTGGTTTGCAATAACAATCTTGGCGATATCTGATTAGAAGTGGAATCGCTGCCTTTGAGGACAAATTTACTGCCAATTGGGATCACTCCATAATCGATTCATATTGTTGATCAAATGCAATGATCAACTTGCATTTGTAGTCGCTGCAAGGGAGATCGTACCTCATCACAAGGCCGACTTGTGATCATCATTAAATGATTTGTAAATAAAAACAAAAGGTCAAGCTGAATCTTTAATTCAAAATTTTAAATAAGACATTCTGCCTTCATCATGGTGGGGTCCAATCAAGGTGGCGCCCTGTAATGTCCCCTTCTCCTTAGCACGTGGACATTCACGAGGTTGGCCTATTATTTGACCCTCGTAGGCCAACGTGTTGATTAGAGGGTCGATTTGGCAGATACGGATGGCTTCACATTTTTATTTCTACATGGTTTTGATGAGATTACACGTATAATGTTATAATTGCACTTTATAACATAATATTATTTTTATTTAATAATTAAAGTGCAATTAAATAATTAAAGTGTAAAAAGAGAATATGAGTTAGTTATAGAAGAATCTTCTTAAAGGAACCAATCATATGGAGAAATAAGGATAAATAGAGGGGGTTGGTTCATTGTGCATCATCGGTTATTTGACATCTTCTCTTGTATTGTGGTTGTGGAGCCAAGGGTTTCTGCAGATTTGGTCATAGGGAATGAGACCTCCCTTTGATCTGCATAACTGAGGGGGTGAGAGATCCTCCGAAGGGTTGCTTTGAGAGTGAGGGACATTCAGTCCTTCATACTGAGCTAATTGGGGTTTGATATCAGTTTTCATGGTGAACGATTTTTGATGAAGACTTCAGCTCTTTGGTGAACGAACAGTGATGATCGTGGCTACACATTGAGAGAAGCTAGGCGATTTCCTTGGAGTATATTGGAGGTCGATTTTGAAGAGAGTTGCAGGCTTTTCAGACCTCTATCTGCCACGATTTTGCTCCAAATCCCTTGTTAATACACCATATTAAGACTTGGAAGGCAGCACTAGCATCTAGGAGGGAAGGTGATTCACTTTGACGCATTTTGGAGTGGTTGGGAGTGAAGTTCGATGTCTATTTAATTCTGAAACCAATTTGTACCAGTTTGGGCCATCCCACAATTTGGTTCATATACCTCCACTTGGGCATCGATTTTGGCAATTGCTATTGGCAATCAACTTGGCAAGGAGTAGCGATTCTTTTGAGCATTGCAAAAGGGAGTTTGGCTGCCCAGATTATTAATTCTCAGACCTCCTTAGCAGCAGGGGAGATTTTGGCATAAAGGTCGATTTTGGTCATTGAAGGCTTCAACAACAACAATATTGCTTGCTTCTTCAAGGCACCATATTCCAGGTTCATCTGTCATCAAAATATACATTGTAATTCTCAGTTTGTATGTTAAGTCTTTTGCTGTCATATGTCTTCAGACAATCTGAAAATTGGTCACAGTTATTAATCAATGTTTTTGGGCATAAGCTGGCCAATGTGATAAGCATTTGATTTCTAAATTAAGGAGAGATAAGGTTGTATATCCTTCACATGTTCTTATATGACTGCATGCCAACTGTTTGTCCAAATGTTAGTCTGCTGTAGGTGTATATCTTTGTGTCTAATTTGGCATTGAATCATATAATCTAGTAGCATATGCTTCCTTGATAATTGTCTTATCAACCAGAAGACTTCTATAGCCGATCTTGCATGACAAATATGTGTTTGTTAATCTCCATACCAATCTGAAAGTTCTGAGACACATAACAGCATAACACACAAAAATTCAAGTTGCATAACACGCAGATCGAAAAGACAGGTTGCTAGCAAATATTCCTTGCGAATTCAGTCATACCAACTGATAGGGATATTACACGCCCATATTCAATACATAACCTTTGCAAGATTGCATTCATTAAGTCGCACTATTGGGGTGTCATTGGAAGTAACATACCTTAAGTCGCACCTTGTCATTGCCAAAGGAAGTCGTTGAAGCTTAAGTCGCTGATTGTCATTGCCAAGGGAAGGAAGCAATTCCTTAAGTCGCACATTGTCATTGCCTAGGACACATTCAAAGCTAAAATCGCTGATCTAGGCAATCAAAGGAAATCATCAAAATGCTTAAGTCGCTGATCTAGGCAATCAAAGTAAATGCTCCAGGATGGCAACTTTTGCTGTCTTGATCCATTTTCTCTGAGCCTCTCATGATAATTTCAACTTCAGCTCCCTTTCCTTAGAATATTGACATCTTAAAATCAACTTGCCTTAGCCAAATTTGCATTTCATTTCAGTTTTTGCAAGCAAAAGATGTGAATCATTCAATTCCTAAGCCTTGAAAATTGACTGACCTCACTTCATCCCAAAGAGAGAAATTTGACTTGATTACCTTCTAGCCACTTAAGATACTACACCTCTTCCAAATGAAAAGCTAATAGCTAAAAACTCCACAACTAACCTAGAAAGCAGAAAAAAAAGTGGGGTTCCCCATTTGTAATGGGGCGATGTGTGAAAACGTCACAACAGGGCCGACCTCAAAGAGTTAGGCACCCAAATTATGGAGGCAAATTTCAAATCAAATAAAATTCTTTTTTTCTCCTTGGCCAACCTAATTGAGGAGTTGCAACCGTTTGTGAAGGGGCATGTTGATGGATATAAAGAGGTTGCTGGGGTTCATTCTAAGCAGGAAATCAATTGAACATTATTCCAATTCATGAGCAGATCTAGAGGACAAATTGGAGCAGACTTAAGTGCAGATCTAGAGCAGAATTTAAGGCCAAATCGGAGCAGACTTAAGTGCACATTTAGAGCAGAATTTAAGGGCGGATTGGAGCAGACCCAAGTGCAGATTTAGAGCAGACTTCGAGAGCAAATTGAAGCAGCCCTAAGAGCAGATTTAATAGCAGATTTTCAAGTAAGTTGCAAGCAGATCTATAGCAGAACTTTTCTCATGTTTTGAAGAAGCAATATTCTGTAATTCTATCACTTTTGAGTGTAATGTCCAATTTTAAAAACACTAAAATATATCCACTAAATTGCAATATATTTAACAATGAACAACCAAAAATGAATAATAACTATAAGATATTAGATAAATAAGAATGATTACAACTTTCTTGATTAACTGATATGAAATCTGATTTGTATGCACAAGAAGGTTATGGTGTTTCTGATTTACTGTGCATATAATCATGCATTGAATTGAGTATAAGTCTGCCTGTATAAGATACTGCTGCTCCTCATTTATGACTCTAAAACCATGCATTAACCTTGTATAAGTCTGCCTAGTATAGGCCTTGAAACTTAACTGCTTTACTTATGAAGCCTTCTTTGATTTATATACTTGAAATATATGCCTCCATATTATAAATTTCTGCTGCTCAACTGAGCTCTTCAGATTAGAGTAATAATAAAATAAATTCTTCACATATATCCCCCTCTCAATGGTTTACAAATGCCTTTTATATCTTCATGTCTCCATGTAGAGAGGCATCCCTTTGAATAAACATAGCCTTTCAGTATGCCACCCCTTCCCTTAATCGCACCTTTTGCATTTTTATTTATTCTTCATCATTAATCGCACCCTTTAATGATTATTATGCATTACTAATAATCTTTTCTTTTAGAAGAAATTGAACTCTCTTCTCCTTGCTTTGTCTTTGGTCAACATATCTTTGAAGGATCGTGCCACCTAAGTATGAGTTCGTACATACTAATTTCTATCATGCTTGTTGTTACTCCACTTTCACTCACCTTGGGTTTGAATAAAACTAAAGAATATTAAAATGTTTGGTTGATTCCATTTGAGTTCCAAGTAGCCTTGTCAAAACTACGACACCAGATGATTGACATGGTAAGAGAAAATGGTTAAGTTTAGGATCAACAAACTCATATCCATGGTTGAAAGATATCAAATATTTATTGAAGTGCTTGTACTACACATCCATACCCCTCTTGCTAGTCACATTCCAAAATTGCTGATAACAAGTTTTTAAAGGTCTTTACTTCCTTTAAGGTAGAAAAGACGGCATAGAAGGATTTAGTACAGTGGGACTTATGTTGTACTTCTAATGATTAAGGGTAACTAGAGATAATAGGTATTCAAAAACAGTTGGTTTTTATTCCAATGGACTCTCAAAGAATCATTGGAGAGAAGTGTGTAGAATATAACAAAAAACATTCTCTCATGCTCCTGCTAGATAAGATTTACCTCGAACTAAGATTCATGCCCCAGATCTTGTCAAGGTTAAAGGGTATCTTACATTCAAGAGAACATGCAAGACTAGCAAAATCTAGAAGCCAATGCTTAGATAGAAATCGGGATAGAAAAGAACCCAGGAAGAGTACTTTTTCTAAGATATATTCCCTTCTAGGGTCGTGCAGTAATCCAAAACATGACTCCTTATTGAGTTCAGATTTAGGAAAGGCATAACTATATTTAGAGATTTATGTTAACCAAGAGATAATGGCTCTTTTGGACAGAGATTAAAACCAAATTACTTTGAATAGCTCTAATATTAAAAAATAAAGTTGATTCTAGATCCCTCACAAGCAATCTTGGTTTGTAACCTTTTAAGCAAGGGTTGGAGGACAAGACCTGAATAATGTTACTGCATTTAGAAACTTAAATCTTGATGCATATGAATTGATGCCAAAAATTTTTAAAATGAATTTTAGAGCTTCAATGCACTTGGAAGCACAATTTATAACTGAAGTGGAATAAATTAATTTGAATAGATCTAATGAGCTCCAATTGATCAAAACGAGGCCCTTTTCACATGGTCTCTAATGCATCATGGTATTTCCCTAAGATCTAGATTAAAGAAATCAGACCTTGATGGACACAGATATCTAGCTTGTGAACAATTAGATAACTACCAGACATACCCTAGACACATAGCCATATGTGAACTGGGTATTGAACTGACGAAGAGCTCAGCGATAGCTGATTTGACAGACCCTCCACTCTCTTAGCAAATTAAAAACTTTTGACAGCTAATACATAAAAGTTCACGGAAAATTATTCGAACTATATAAAGTTCAGAATTTCAGGGACAAGGAAATGGGGAGATGGGACAAGTTTATAGGGACATCTAGAGAGCTCTCCAAAATAGAGTGAGCCAGAGATGTTTTGGTATATATAACTTAGGGCATCCCCCAGAAATATAAAAACGACCAAAATATTTGAAGTTTTTAATAAATGATCAATCACAGATTGACAAGCGAATACAATACAAAATATAATTATTCATAAATTCAAAAAGGCAAAATGTTTTGCGTTGTTAAATTGAAACATTTATGCTACAACTTTTTCATTCTGTTATCTTTAATTACATGGTATCAATCTGCATACTGTACTGTTGAAATGAATCCACCTGTGTTTTGAGCCTATAGTGTGTGCAAGCAATTTACTGCAAGTTTTCATTCAGTTAACCGATTGATCAGTGCAATATATTTACATCGTTAACCAGCACCTCTTCATTTATAGTGGCAATATACAAACAGAATTCATTGTTTAAATGAAAAGAAATACCTCAGTACTGGACTTTTGATATCAATGGATGCGTTGTCTTCTAAGATGGCACAATCCTCCCATCCACACTGTATCCCACAGCAGCATGCTGTAAAATGCGGGCCAAATAAGTAACAACACAACCAGCATTGTGGAGTAAAATTTTATAATGAAAATTTTGATTAAATTTTGAGCAGGTGAGGCCTAGGGCATAAATATGAAACACTGTTAATAGAACATCTAAGTTCAAAACTCGTAGATGGAGAAACTCAACAGGGAATATGCACATGCTGGAATTTGTGGTTTAAGGTTTAGGTTTTAGGGCTTATTGTTGTCAGTGTTCTAGGACTTACACCTAAGGACGAGCACCCAAGAGAAGTGTAGGGACTGTGTTTGGACTCATAATAAATTTGAGGAATTTGAGAGGCCCACTTCAAAATTTTGCATCTGCACTTTCGAATGACCACCTAATGAATCAATCTAAGAGGCCTACTTTGAGGCATGTAAAATGCAGTCTCGTGATTGTCATGAGAAAACATTTGGGAAAGATTACAACTTTCAGAATTTAGTTTAGATCAGTTTGTCAAATACCCATTTCAAAGGGTGGATTGAAAGTTGTTTTATGCACATGTAAAACTTTTATCAAATGACTCACTTTGAGGTATTTCATGACCAGTTGGTCGTCATGTTAAATAAAGTCTACCCCTGAATTGTAGACATATAGATGTGTCCACGTGCCAAATTTTAAGTCCCCAGGGATCCATTTGTTCAGTTTGGCAAGCCCAATCCATTTGCAGTTTGTACTGTTTGCATAAATCCTTGTTTTAATAGCTCGTCAGAGCACCACTTAGCATATGTGTAATGAATGCTCAGTTGATTGTCATGAAGAAATTCTTGTCCCCCTGTGTTCCCTACAAAATTATGTACTACTCTGATCATTTTCAGACTCCTATGATTTCATTTGACCTGTTTGCCAAAGCTAAATCATTTGCAATTTGTTGTTTTCTGCAAATCAGACAATGTAAAACAGCAGTTCAGTACTCTTTTTGAAATTTTGTATCTCACACCTAGTTGACCTGCAATTAAAAGTGGTAGTACACCATGAATTTCTATAGTTTTTTCTACCATCTACCCAATTTATAGCCCCCCAGCTCTTCGTTTGGTCAGTTTTCAAGACTCATTCCATATGGAATTTTTCAGTGTTTCAGAAACAGCATGTAAATGGGCCACTTTGAGCATTAATATCTTTCACTCAGATGATTATTTTCTCAAACCAATTGGTCCATAAGATTCCTTGTAGTGAAATGAGTATGTGTATCATTTTCTAGCTCTTCATGATTTTATCTGATATGTTTTCAAAATTGTTTTGAAACTAGGTTTGAAGAGGTTTTTGGCAGTTTTCAATGCAGAAACAGCTAAGTAGTGAACTTTGGAGATTAAAATCTTGCAACTTAGTAAGCTTCAAGGAAATATATTGTGCAGACTGATTAACAATATATCAGTCTATATGCTTGTTAGTTGGCATGGTCTCAAGTGGCCATTTGAGTGGTTTTTTAAGGTTGTTTTCCGGGGTACAAAAGTGGTTTTGATCATTTTGCAAAATAGTAAAAATCAAGTTTCAATGATTAAATTTTTTGAGATGATTGATCCAAATAGATATTCTAATGGTTCCAGATCAATGGTAATATATTATTATTTTAATCATTATTATGATTTAAATAATAATTACATATGGAGTAAATTGGCAAAATGGTTCAGGAAATTATTTAATAATGTTTTGAGATAACATTATTAAACATATTATTTGGTATTTGAAATGTCATTTAAGTCATTTTATAATGATTTTAAATGAAATTGTATATAGCATTTGGTGGGCCCGGGAAAGTTAAAAAATTAAAATCAAATGTTATCTCCCTTGCAATTTTATTTACATCTCTGAAATCCCGTGATGGCGCGATTGGAAAAAGGAGGGACATTATTCATTGTGGCATTGCGATGAAGGGCGTGGGTTTTCCCATAGTCTCACGACCGCCATGGTTGCAGGAAAATATACAAAGTGAAAAATACAACTGTGTGCAAAATGGAAGAGATAGAAGGGTTAATGATTTTACCGTATGGGTAAAATTTTCTATAAAAAGGGATTGTACAATTGAAAGTGAAAATGTTTCAATAATGAGTAAAAGGTTAGTATATGGATTGTGTGGTAAAGCGTTTTCACTCAGAGGTGAAAATGGCCTTTTAACAAACTATTGTAGAAGATAAAAAAATTCCAACAACTGGTGTATTTACTCGAATAAAGATTTCCAACAGGGCAATTATTTTACCAAGTGAAAAGTTTTAAAAAATTGCCAAATAAATGCAAAACCATGTGCAGGCTAAAAAAAGAGACTTAGAAATTACCAAGCAAATTTGCATGCCATGGCAGACATATGCACAAAATGTGGAGGCATGTGCAGGTATAAAAGGCACAGGCATAAAGCCTTTATCCCACATTGGTGGTGAGATGGAACTCTGTATTATTTAAATACAAAATCAGTCACATCCCTAGTGTCCAAAAGAAAAGAGGCTTTTGGCAAGTAAGAAGGCTCAGCACCCAATGGACCCCATACACACATGCACGCGCATCTTGAGGCAACTAAAATTGTGACAGAAATAGAGGTTAGCGGGTGTGCAAGCTAGATGATCCAACTGTGGTCGTTGATCCGTGAAGGGAACTTGCTCGCTAGTTACCCATCGCGGATCAGCGACAAGGCGGGCCCAAGTCCAGTGGTAGGTCTAACTCAAGGTGAGGTGGCAGACAGGTGGCAAGTCAGGTGGTGCACAGGTGTACCCATGAGCAAACCAGGAGCTGACACGTGGCACGGATAAATGCACAGCAGAAAGGGAAAAAAATTTAAATGATTGACTATAAAAAGAAATCAATGGCTGACGGGTAATGTTTTACCCAAATATAGGCATATTATATGTCGTTGGAAAGCTGTCGGAATGAGGAGTTCGTTTTTATTGTTAGTTTCAACACATGTCAAATATTTTGAGAGCAATTTCCACGGAAATTATGCAAAGAATATTTTCAGTTGGGGAAAGAGGACACTTGGCAATTTGTGATGAAAATCTGATTTTTTTCCTCTTCTTCATATTCTCAGTTCTTCTCATTTGTAGGGATTCCATTTTTTGGAGAATTTCTCTAAGGGAGATTTCCAAGAGGGGTTATAGTCTAATGCATTTAATTTTCTCAGTTGTAATTGTTGATGTTCCTATTCTTCTGTCATTGAATAGATACATTTTGCAGATTGTTTCTTAGTTGGAGGTCACATATATGTAAGGCATATATACAATTTCATTTTATTGTCTTTCATGCATTTCTTTATTTTCAATAAAATTCAATTTTCAAGGGATTTTGAATTTATCCTCTCTAAGGGGAAGCGTAATTCATGTTCTTAGGAATCTTTTACAGAAGGGATTTTAAATTCTATGAGCAAAAATTATGAATCTAAATTTATATTTGGATATGTATGATCTTTTGATTAAAGTTTAGAATGTATTAATGTCAGGCATTAATATAGGGATATCTTTCAGTGAATTTGATGTGCAGCTTGGATTTCATTTGTGGCTATTTGTATTGACTCTATGCCTAGATAGAGGCATTGATCTATTACAGCTAGAGGTTACTTGTAGCATTTTAAAATCAAATCAAAATATCTTTCTTTTTCTATTATGTGGTAATGTTTCACCTATCTCATGCTCAAACATAGCTGAGTTGTATGTGTATATTTAGCCCATCTACAGTACCCTCCTTGTTCTGAGACTTTAATGAGATCTATATGCTTGTTTAATGTTGTCATATGTATGTAATGGGTCTAATTCTATGCATCAAAGGTATACCCACCTAGGTTTCGCAGAGCTTGAAGAGTAGAAGGATTTAAATCCTTGTCATGTTGTCCAAGTCCTGAAGTTCTTCATTGTTTCAAATTGGCTATTTCATAGATAAATTGCGGGTGAACTTGGGTTACTCATTTTTTGAGAACAACAAAAAAGGTGACTTTGCTAGGGACTAACAGTGTCTTGTAATTACATTTTTCAATAAGGTTGAGAGAAGTTGTATTCATCTTGTTGATTGCAATCAAACCCATGAGTTTGGCCAAAATTCTTTTGGGGAAGAGTCTTAGAAGTTTAGAAATCTAAAAGTCATTTTTAGATTTGAAAGTGTATCCTGGAGAGTTTTTGTTCCAGTGAAATTTTAAAATATTATGTGACTCTGCTGTGTGGAATCACCCAAAAATCTGAAACTATTTCAAGAGTGAAGATCAGTGGTTGAAATTTTATTCCTCCTCAGGGAGGTGGCAACTCTGTAAGAATGAACCTGAGATGTAGAGATCCCCTTCATATCTTCAGTAAGAAGTAAAGTGAACAGCAACAACAAATATATCCAGGTATTCCTCAAAAAATTTATGAGATAACTTTGTTCCTTATAGGGTGAAGCAAGTCGGCAGGAAAAGGAATGTTGATTTTAAGGTTACATACTTCATTGAAATAAATTTCAGTCAGAAATATTGTGAGAAGTATGTCAGGTTATGAAGTTAATGACTACATGTGTTTTGCAAAGTATTTGTGAAATGGTAAGATGCATTGTCCAAGTAATGGTTCAGTAGATGTTTCAAATTTGATGGATCTAGATGTGGTTCCAAGATCTAAAAATCTTTTGTCAAATCTGAAAGAAATTGATAGGGAGATTGAAATATATCTTCAAAGAATCCAAGATAAATTCATCTTGCTTTTAAGAAAGAAAGTAGGGAAGAGAAAGGAAGAATCATCATATATCTTTTATGAAAGATTTAGTGTTGCATTAAACGAGCTTCCAGCTGATGTTAGACCCCATGAGTCCATTTGGATTGAGTTATTCTTAGTGTTTGATGAGCTCGACTCAATTAATTGGTCTACAACCTTGAGAGAAGAAAGTGTTGCACATATTAAATAATGGATAGATGAGATGGAAGTGACTAAATATGAAAATGAACATAGTACTGAGTATAGTGATGGATATGAATCCGTGAGTGTAGATATCCCTTATGATGTTGAAGATGACTCATATTCTCAGCATGACAGTGCAAATATGTATTCAAAGCAAGAAGAAAATTGTGAGAACATAAGTTGATGTTCAAATAATCATGAGCTTGTTGAGGTTTCAGATTTGAATAATATAGATCATCGTGTTGTTAACTTCAATCCACAAAGTGTTTGCAACCAAGGTTATGAAACTATGTTGCAACATATAACATCACTTTATGATCGGCATGATAAAGGTTATGATGCAGATGCAAGTTGTTGTAATGATAAAATAAATGTGCATAAAGACATGAGCACGAAATATCTAATGCCTGCATCAGATTGGGACAATGTTTACAACATAGAAGGTAAAAGCCAAGGAAAATGAAAATGAAGAAGAAGGTTCACTAAGTAGTGAACAAATCTCAGAACTCTTAGCTGCTGATCTTAAGAGGTATGCATCCAGAAATGTCCCCAATATTTCATACTCAACCAGTATATGTTTTGATACTGATGATATTTTTGAGGGTCTGAAGTATGGTACATATGATATTGATGCTTTCCCTACATTTGATTTGAATAGCAGACAAGATGAAAATACATATAAGGTTGATAGATGTGATAATGTGGATTCATATGCTGATATGAATTCAAAATTTAAATCTTATGTTGATCTTGGTGTTAAAGAGAAAGACAAATCTGAAGTTGTTTTCCCAGATTTGAAAATGGTTAATGAACCATTACTTGATGATATATTTCCATGTTTGCAAAGTGCTGATAGAAATTGTGATCAGCAAGATGAAGTGTAGTCATTCTATTTGGAAATGTTTCTTTCTAGTTTGCAAGCCAAGGTTGCAAATGAATGTTTTCCTCTTGTGTAAACTAGCGATCAAGATGTGCCTGATGTTCCTGGCTTTTAGAATAAGCTGGATTACTTTTCTTTTCAACTGGGAAATGATTGTAAACAATATGACAAACATGTGTCATTTAATGATCAACATTTTGAAGTAGGTTTTGTTTTTCAAAGATTGAATGATTATGAACATGTTGATTATCTTTTATGTGATGAGTTGATGAGAAGTTGTAGTGTTTGTGATCAAGCGGATGTAAATGAAACTTCTAGCTTACCCTTGATTTATGGAAATGAGAATCATGTGTTTGATAGAGGTAAGAATTGACTCCATTTTTTATGGCTCGGGGCCATTTGTGAATAATGTATATATATTGTATAGTTTTTTATTAAAGTAAAAGCAGGTTTTGAAGGGGCCCCGAAACCCTTTACAAAAGGATCTTACAAGATAACAGCATTAAGAAACCAGGAGGAACAAACTTTAGGAAAATCAACAAAATAACTAGAAAAAATCAGCTAAAAGCCCCAAAAAACCAGCTAGACTCGACAAAAGGAACTAATTTATGTTTTTCAGGGCATTAGCCAAGTTACTACTAATCTCATACAGTTCTTTGATATTATCCCTAAGATTAGGGATATCCTTAGCAGAAGCAGCAACAACTTTCTTAACACTCGCTCTAGTTCTCTTCGCTGCTCCACCAGGTGTAGCTTCCCCACTTCCAATCTCGATTGCATCTTCATCCATGTCGAGGTCCACCACCGGTTTGGGAGAGCTGGAGTTATCAAGGACCTTTGAAATATCCTCTAGGTTCTTTGTAACAACAGACAAGATATTCGGGATAATACCCAAGAGGTTTTTCATTGCCACTTTCCCTTCTTCTAGATAGTCAATATGAGCTGCTATTTTTTTAACATTTTCCTCCATGTCCTGCTTCTTTTTCCTATCATCTTCCTTCCTTTTCTCATCCATTTGTTTCCCATTTTTATCTAGGTTCTTCAATAGTTCATATGTCCATCTGTCATAACCCAATCTAGCCTCAGTGAGTTTTTTAAGGTTATCTAGAAATAACCCTTCTCCAACACTTTCCTTATCCTCACTCAAACTATCCTTAGCCGTATCCTTCTCGGGTTCCTTGTTCTTCTCCCTCTCAAAATTCAAATCTTTTTCCTTATTATCCTTATCATCCAAATCCACCATAGGTTGGCTATTGTCGTTGCCTAAGCTAGCACTGTGAATTGGGCTATCATTGTCGGACTCGTTCTCACCTTCTTCATCCTCTACACCCACATCCTCATCTTTCCAACTGTCCTCACCCTCTGACTCATCTATTTCCATTTCACTACCCTCTTTTCTAGTTTCCTATGTGTCATTATTTTCGTCATGGGCTTTCATCCCAGTGGCACTCTTGCTTGTTTTTCTAGAAGTAGCCTCCTCCTTGTTGGGTTCACCTTCCTCCAGCTTTCTCTTGCCTTTCTTTGGAGAAGTAGATGACCTCTTGTTTTCTTGCATGGCAAGGGTTTTACAGTGCTCATAAATGAGCAACAAGAGCCCACAATGGAGCACCAGATTTGAGGGATTCTTGTTGTGTTTATTGAGAGACCTAGACAGGGACCTGAAGAGATAGTAGGGCAGGGAGACCCTTTTCTCATGCCTTGAGTGGTTTAATAACACAAAGTGATAAGTGTGGGCCCTGGAAAAGCACCCCTCAATAGTTATGTATTCCATGATGGCATTCAAAACCCAACCCCATATTTTCTTGATATTG
Organism: Cryptomeria japonica; assembly: GCF_030272615.1. Classification (NCBI taxonomy): domain Eukaryota; kingdom Viridiplantae; phylum Streptophyta; class Pinopsida; order Cupressales; family Cupressaceae; genus Cryptomeria; species Cryptomeria japonica. The sequence continues at coordinate 635,554,647 of NC_081410.1, read as the reverse complement.
GAGGCTTCATAATAAACCCATTTGGCTTTTCCAATTTTAGCCCTATCCTTTTCCTTACGCGGGAAAAGATTTACCGCATTATTGGAAACTTTAAGATCTCTAAAAAAGTTGAGCCCTAAGTGGGGTATACCTGTCACAGTCGCGATGAGGCTTGCGTCCAATTTGAACCTCACACCATAGATTTTAAAGGACCCATTACTCTAATTTTCAGAAATTTTGGAGACTGCGAGATTAACCCTACCTTTGTTGTAATCAACCAGCTTCTCCATGAAACTCGTTAGGGACCCTTTTTCTAGATTCGCCCAAACTTTCAGCATATCCTTCCATCTAGACGTGTTGTCTAGTTCCTCCCTCCTTAAATCACCTCCCATATTCAATTTCAAACTTTCACCTCTGTTCTTTTGCAAACTCAAAACTTTCTTCCTGTTGTCTCTCAAAATTTTGAAAAAGATGACCCACAAAGTGTGCGGAGTGATATTATATTTGATTGAGATTCTGCCACTTTGCCAAGTAATCATTACCTTTCTACCAATGCATAAATTACTCATATCAACTATCATGATTATGCGGTCCTTCTTTCCCCATAAATCTATTCTTTCTGAGAAGCTCATTAATACTCATATTAATATCTTCCCCATGCCAAATTGTTTGAGATTCGGAGTTAATGCCTAGGTTCGCTAGACAATCCGCCACCATATTTTTTTCTCTAAAGGCATGTTCTATTATTATTACTTTAAAAATAGCAATAATTTTCCTAGCTTTCAAAATAATGTTTTCAATGGACCACGATGGCTCGATTTCCCCCTTTAAACACTTAATAATATTAAGTGAGTCTCCCTCAAGCCATAATTTATCATGATTTAGGTTCTTAGCAATAATTAGAGTATTCAGCGCAGCTGAGGCTTCAACAAAATGACTGATTTGAATCCCCAAAGGACCAACAACCGCCATTAGGCAACTTCCAACAAAATTCCTGACAATGCCCCCATAACCAGCTTTACCCGGATTCCCCTTAGAAGCCCCATCAAAGTTGGCCTTTATCCATCCCTGAAGTGGAAAACACCAAGCAAGACCTTCTCTACCCTTCTCCTTGCTAGATTTGGTAGTGGAAAGGTTCCACCTGTCTTTGAAGTCTTCTTTAGCAACTAGTCCATCATCAATGCCATTGATGCATTCAAAGATACTCCTGTAAATTTTATCCACCACCACTTCAGGGTTGGCACTTTTATCCCTAAAATCTTGTCATTGTGCTCTTTCCAGATATTCCAGATAACATTAGGGAAGGTAAGTTTCCAAAGCTCCACAATCTTTGGGTTGGAATTAGGGCAGTGCCATTGCTGCCAGGATTCCCCTAGACAGTTTGGAAAAATCCAACTCAGCTTCCACCTACTTAAAATAGTTTTCCAAATTTCCTGGCTGAAAGTACACTGATGGAGAATATGGCAAGCAGACTCTTTTTCTCTGCAACAAAGAGAACACCTATTAGGAAAAACAAATTCTCTCTTTTGAAGGTTGTCCAGAGTTAATACCTTATTTTGGATAAAGATCCAAAAAAATATATTAACTTTAGGAACTAACTTCTTATTCCAAACTTTAGCCCAAATAGGAATTTCTTCCATAACTTTATTTTGGATAGCCACTCCTAAGGACACAAAATACTTCTCATCCGGGGTTTCCCTCCATATCAAACTATCCTCTTTGTTGTCTCTCAGAATTTTAAAAGAAAGCACAATCTCAAGAAACTTTAACCCCAGACACTGCTGGCTAAAATCAATCCATTTCCCATTTCTCTAGTAATCTCTGACCAAACCCCCATACCTTCTTTTGAACCAATCTTTCCAATCATAAAGGATTGGAATTTCCTCTAGAGGTTTATCTTTAATCCATTTGTCTTCCCAAAATCTTATACTTCTACCATTCCCCAGATTCCACATTCTTTCAGCTGCAGCCCAACTTTTAGCCGATTGAACTGCATTCCATATTGCAGAACCTTCAACAATAAAAGATTATCTAAAAATTATTCCTCAGAAGGTTGCATATAAAGATATTTATTTCTCCAGATTAAATTCCACTCTCTTTCCTCCCCTTTCATTCTCCAAATTTGTTTAGCTAATAAGGCATTATTCATAGAACTTATATTCCTTAAACCCAACCCCCTAAAGGCCTTAGGAGAGCAGATTTTATTCCAGGCAATAAGGGGAAATCTATTCTTGACTTCCACTCCCGACCAAAGAAACTTTTTTTGGATTCTTTCAATTGCTTCCGCAAACTTTCTAGGGATTTTAAACAAACTACGGGCATAAACAGGCAAGTTTTGGAAAGTGGCTTTGAGCAACATAACCTTGCCCGCTTGACTAAGGATTGCCCCTTTCCAACCTACCAATTTGGAGTTAAATTTGTCAACCAACTTAATCCAAAAATTATCCGCAGGCTTAATACAAAGGGGAAGCCCCAAATAAGTAGAGGGAAGATCAACTATTTTACAACCAAGAATTCTTTCAATCCTTAATTGTCTTTGAACAGGGGTATTGATGAAGAACAAAGAGCTCTTATCGCAGTTAATTTTTTGACCAGAAGCAGATTCATAAATATTCATAACATTCTTCATATTTTTAGCTTCCCTAATAGTAGCTTCCCCCATAGTGATTGAGTCATCAACAAACTATTCATGAGTACAAGTAAAATTGGAGGAAGAAGGTTTCAGTCCTTTGAGATTGCCTTCTTCCACATTTTAAAAAATAAATCTACCCAAACTTTCAGTTAAAATAGTAAACAAGATTGGGGAGATGGGATCCCCTTGTCTAAGACCTCTAGTGCTTTTGAAGAAACTTGATGGGGATCCATTCACAATAACAACAGAAGAGGAAGTTTCCATCAATTGAGAGCAAAGTTGAATAACTTTTTCTCCAAATCCAAAGGCTTTCATAATCCTTAAGAGAAACTGCCAATTCACTCTATCATAAGCTTTAGCCATATCTAACTTAAGAAAAAAGCCCTGATTATTAGCCACCATTAGAGAATGAATATTTTCATGAACTGAAATAATGGAATCCAGAATCTGTCTACCGGGGACAAAACCATTTTGCTAGGCAGAGATAATTCTGGGAAGAATATCCAACAGTCTAGAGGTAAGAACCTTAGACAAAATCTTGTAAACAGAGTTGCAGAGACTAATAGGTCTAAACTTATTAAGGGAATCAGCTCCAGAGATCTTCAGAATTAGGACAATGAAGGTTGCATTAAGTTCTTTTAGAAGCCTTCTAGAACCAAAGAATTATTTAACTCCTTTACAGATATCAATCTCCACAATATGCCAAAAATATTGGAAAAAGAACATTGGAAAACCATCCGATCCAGGAGACTTATCTCCCTGAAAAGAGAACACCGCCTTTTTGATTTCTTGACTAGAAGGAATTCGGGACAAATGTTTGTTGTCTTCCTTAGTCAAGGTAGAAGGAATAGCTTGCAGCAGGAGGTTTTGGTTACTGGCGTATAGGTTATCCACTTCTCCCAAAAGGGTGCTAAAATAGTCCAGAGCTTACTTTCTTATATCATTATCCTCCGCTAAAGTCCCTCTATTATAGGATAACTTGGATATCCTATTAACCACCCTGTGCTTAAGAGAAGTTACGTGAAAAAATCAGGTATTTTTATCACCTTCCTTCAAATACAAGGCACTTGATCTTTGTCTCCAGAAAGTCTCTTCATTAGAAATAATGGTGTGGTATTTAGACAACAGATCATTTTCCACATACCTCAACTCTTCAGAAAGCCCATCCTCTTGGATTTTATCTTGAACTTCTTTTATTTCAGTTTTAATTTGAATTTTACTCTTGAAGATATCCCCAAAAATCTCTTTGTTCCAAATTTTGATTTTAGCCTTTATAATATTGAACTTTTTAGCTATTCTAAATAGAGTCATTCCCTCAACCTCAGAACTCCACCAATCTGCAACACAAGCTTCCAGAGAAGGATGGGATAACCACACTTTTTCAAATCTAAAAGGGAAATTTCTCTTAGCAGAAAAAGAATTGGCAGTGAAAGAAATAGGGTAATGATCAAAACCAATCTTGATAACAGACGCCAAAGAACAACTATACTTTGATAACCACTCAGGAGTTATTAAGGTTCTGTCTAACTTAACTTAAATAAGATCAACTCCAGTTCTTCTATTAGTCCAGATATAGTTAATCCCTTGGAGATCCACATCCATCAGAGTTTGATCATTAATGAAATCCATAAGATCTTGTTTACCATCAAGATGCAAGGGAAGGCCTCCCATCTTCTCTTCCTCTTTTAGCGGAGTATTGAAATCTTCCATTATTATCCAGCTTTTATCAGCAAAATTAAGTCTATCTTCAGCAAGGCTTCTCCAATATTTAGCTTTCCTAGTTTTGGTATTAGGCGCATAGACATTGGTTAAAACCCAGACAAAGTTATCCTTGATATGCTCAAGCTGCATAGAGTTCCTATTAAATTCAGAAATAATTTCCTTACCTTTAATAGTATTTTGGTTCCAAAAAATCGTTGTTCCTCCAGAGGCTCCCTCCGAACTAGATCCTATAACTCCATTATTTTTAAATATTCTAATCCTTTCCACTTTATCCTTACACATATTAGTTTTCTGAACAAGGACCACATCCGGTTTATGATCTCTTATAATATTACGTAACACATCCTGCTTATGAGGGGCATTCAACCCTCTTATATTCCAAGAAATTATCTTCATACTTTAATCGGGGATAGGGATGACTTGATGGAACTTTGTGTTCCATCAGCACGGTTCTTCCAACTTTCTTATTCCCTCTAATGTTTTAGAGAAGGTCTCCCCTGCCTTTTGTTTTGGCTTCCAACATCTGCCTTTTTCTTATTCTTGCTTCTAATTGCAATACCTCTATTGGGTCCCTCCTTATTCGATTTTCCCTCTTTCATACCAAGAATCCTAAGATTTCCTTCCAGGACTTCCATTTCCGCACTATGTGATGGGGTTTTGCATTGAAATGGCTTTTGGATTCCATTGGTTAATAGAAACAAAGGCTCAAGATCAGAAAGGTTAAAATCTTGTGCTTCATTAAAGTCTTCCTCAATTGCTTTTGTATGAGATGATGCAGACACATCGTCATTGGGACTTTCCTCTACTTTCTCCTGACTGACTAGCCCTACCTCCTAGTCCTCTAGATCATTTTTATTATTTACCTCTATTCTTTGCTCATCTTCTTTAGTACTTTCTATTTGATTATTAGAACAGACACAAGCAGGTTTTTCATTATTACTATTCACGTCCTTCTTCACCTCCTTTTCTAGCTCAATCACTTCCTTATCTGGATCACACTCTACTAATGGGTTTCCTTTTTTCTCTTTCATTTGCCATTTCCGCTTCACACTGCTATCATTCTTGTTGTTCTTACCTTTCTTAAGCGGACAAGATTTTTCCCAATGGCCTGATTTTTTGCAATGAAAGCAAGCAAACGAGAGCGATTCATATTCAATCGCTTGGGTCCATTTCCCTAATTTAGATATAATCTCAATAGATTGGGGCATGTCTGTCATTTGATTAAAATTTACATAGATGAAAAACTAACCTTGATTTAGCTGCAGTCATTGGGTCGATCGAGAGAAGTTCTCCGAAAGAACTCGCTATCCCCTTAAAGACTTCCTCATTCCAGAATTCCAGCGGAAGGCCTGGGAGGCGCACCCACATAGGCGCTGACACAAAAAATGGCTCGTTGAGAGAAAGGTTTGGTGCCCATTTCTATAGAGCCAAAGTTGACTTGCCAAACATCCATGGACCTTCACATAGAGCCTTATTCATATCTTCTTCAAAGTTAAAAGCAAAGGAAAAAAAACCCCTAGGCAACACCGCCACATCCACTTGACCCTTGAGAACCCATTTCCTCCTTATAAAATTCCTAACAACATCAATGTTGGGCCTAAAACCAGCAAATCGACCGACTAATGTCATAACTAAACCAGAGATAGTAAGATCTACTAGCTTATCCGAAATAGAAATAGCAACCACCCCTGTAACTGGATCAGAAATATTTTTAACTTCCGGGAGCCTTGTTTTTACCAGCGGCTTCACTCCAAAAAGCGAAGACCATTTTTTTTCCTTACCTCTATCGTGTGGGTCCTTGGTTTTGGAATCTTTGTCTTCCACCGATTTGACTATCTCCGTGTCCTCTTCTATACCTTGGGACACCTAGAAGCCTGCTTGATTGCCAGTTCCACCCCCAGAAATACTGCCTTCCCCAGGGAATCTACCATTCCCAGATTTAAAATTTGGGATTCCCGCTCGCCGCTCTCCTTGCCGCTTCGCACCCATTCTTGTTGGTTTATATATGTTGTATATTTGCTTTGATTCACTTGTGTGGTTTGTTTGGAATAAAGTACCCTGTTGTCTGGGTAGAATAAGGAATCCCTGTTTTTGAGAAGAAGAGAAGTGATCTGTTTTTGGGTGGTCTGCTCTACCAAAGTTTCTAGATTCTTGTGTTGATCTTGCAATCAACCATCCCCAGTCAGAGCCACTATTGGGACTCATAAAAATTTGAGGAATTTGAGAGGCCCAATTAAAAATTTTGCATCTGCACTTTCAAATGACCACCTAATGAATCAACCTGGGAGGCCTACTTTGAGGGCATGTAAAATGCAGCTCGGTGATTGTCATGAGAAAACACTTAGAAAATGTGTCCTACATCTTTCATTGAGCCTATGCAGTGGGTTACAACTTTCAAAATTCAGTTTAGATAAGTTTGTCAAGTACCCATTTCAACGGGTGGACTAAAAGTTGTTTTATGCACATGTAGAACTTTTATCAAATGACTCACTTTAAGGCCTTGCATTTCATGACCAGTTGATCATCATGTTAAATAAAGTGTACCCATAAATTGTAGACATATAGGTGTGTCCACATGCCAAATTTCAAATCCCTATGGATCCATTTGTTCAGTTTGGCAAGCCCAATCCATTTGCAGTTTGTACTGTTTGCATAAGTCCATGTTTTAACAGCTAGTTAGAGCACCACTTTGCATATGTGTAATGAACGCCTAGTTAATTTTCATGAAGAAATTCTTGTTCCCCTATGCTCCCTACAAAATTATGTACTACTCTACTCATTTTCAGACTCCTAATATTTCATTTGACCTATTTGCCAGAGCTAAATCATATGCAACTTCTTGTGTTTTGCAAATCAAACAGTATAAAACAACAGTTCAGTACCCTTTATGAAATTTTGTATCTCACACCCGGTTGACCTGTAATTAAAAGTTGTAGTACACCATGAATATCTATAGGGTTTTCTACCATCTATCCAATTTAAAGCCCCCCAACTCTTCGTTTGTTCAATTTTCAAGGCTCATTCCATATGGACTTTTTCAATGTTTCGGAAATAGCATGTAAATGGGCCACTTTGAGCATTAATATATTTCACTCGGATGATTATTTTCTCAAAAAAATTGGTCCATGAGATTCCTTGTAGTTAAATGAGTATGTGTGCCGATTTCTATCTCTTCATGATTTTATCTGATATGTTTTCAAAATTGTTTTGAAACTGGGTTTGAAGAGGTTTTTGGCAGTTTTCAGTGCAGAAACAACTAAGTAGTGAACTTTGGGGATTAAAATCTTGCAACTTAGGAAGCTTCAAAGAAATATATTTTGTAAGGTGATTAAAAATATATCATTTTATATTCTTGTCAATTGGCATGGTCTCAAGTGGCCATTTGAGTGGTTTTTGAAGGTGATTTCCAGGGGTACAGAGGTGGTTTTGATCATTTTGCAAAACAGTAAAAAACAAGTTTCAATGATTAATTTTTTGCAAATGATTGATCCAAATAGATATTCTAATGGTTCCAGATCAGTGGTAATATATTATTATTTTAATCATTATTATGATTTAAATAATAATTACATATGGAGTAAATTGGAAAAATGGTTCAGGAAATTATTTAATAATGTTTTGAGATAACATTATTAAACATATTATTTGGTATTCAAAATATCATTTAAGTCATTTTATAACGATTTTAAATGAAAGTGTGTATAGCATTTGGTGGGCCTTAAAAAATTAAAATCAAATGTTATCTCCCTTGAAATTTTATTTACATCTCTAAAATCCTGTAATGGTGTGGTTGGAAAAAGGAGGGACATTATTCGTTGCGGCATTGCAATGAAGGGGATTTTATTTTCTCTAAAATTTTTGGCAAGATAAAATGTAGGTTTTTCCATAGTCTCACCACCATGGTTGCAGGAAAATATACAAAGTGAAAAATACAACTGTGTGCTTTGGAACAATAATATTTTTGTTCATAGTTCATATGCAGGATGAAAATATTTCAATTCTAAATTTTATTTCACCAGTGGATATATGTTTAATAAGAGACTATTGGTGAAGAGTTTTACCGATAGTAATAATGAGAGTAACAAGGTAAAGATGTTTTACCCACAGTAGAGAAAAACTTTCACATATAAAAAAAATAGATAAGAGATCAAAGGCTTATGAAGTATTTGCATAAATTTTAAAGTGGAAGAGATAGAAGGGTTAATGATTTTACCGGTATGGGTAAAATTTTCTATAAAAGGGGATTGTACAATTGAAAGTGAAAATGTTTCAATAATGAGTAAAAAGTTAGTTTATGGATTGTGTGGTAAAGTGTTTTCACTCAAAGGTAAAAATGATCTTTTAACAAACTATTGCAGAAGATTAAAAAAAATCCAACAACCGGTGTATTTACTCAGAATAAAGATTTCCAGCAGGGCAATTATTTTACCAAGTAAAAAGTTTTTAAAAATTGCCAAATAAATTGAAAACCATGCACAGGCTAAAAAAAGAGACTTAGAAATTACCAAGAAAATGCGCATGCCATAGCAAACATATGCACAAAATGTGGAGGCATGCGCAGGTATAAAAGGCACAGGCATAAAGCCTTTATCCCACATTGGTGGTGAGATGGAACTCTGTATTATTTAAATACAAAATCAGTCACATTCTTAAGGTCCAAAAGACAAGAGGCTTTTGGCAAGTAAGAAGGCTCAGCGCCCAGTGGACCCCATGCACACATGCATGCACATCTCGAGGAAACTAAATTTTGTGATGGAAATAGAGGTTAGCGAGTGTGCAAGTTAGATGATCCAATGGTGGTTGTTGATTCGCGAAGGGAACTTGCTCGCTAGTTACCCTTCGCAGATCAGCGACAAGGCGAGCCCAGGTCCAGTGGCGAATCCAGCTCAAGGTGAGGTGATAGACAGGTGGCAGGTCAGGTGGCGCCCAGGTGTACCCACGAGCGAACTAGGAGCTGACACGTGGCACTGATGAATGCACAACAGAAAGGGAAAAATCTGTTAGAGTATTCGGGTATTTACTTGATTAATTAAACAATATTTGTTTAATTATTTAAGTTCCCTTTATCTCTTTTACACTTAAGCTAGCTTTAGATGTATAATAATTAATTATTTTATTAATTATTATGTGCAAGCCTAGGTTTTCCTTTTTAGGGTTTCTTGACCTATTAAAAGTTGAGTTCTTTCTTTGTATTGTAAGAAGGATTATCACATTACACATTTTGTGAATATTGAGCTCTCATCTTTTTGAGCATATTTTCTGTGTATTTGTTTTATCTGTGATTTGCTTCCTTGCTTCTCCTTGTAACAAGTTTTTTAGCTTGCAGAGATCATTTGGGCTCCTGTGGTGTTGTATTTTCTCAACTCCAATATGGTATCAGAGCTTCAGGTCTGCAACTATCTGTTCTTGTTTTGAGAATTTTTTCATTGGAAGCAAATCTGGGGTTTCAAGAATTTTTTTTTTGTACTTAGGGATAGGCCTTTTTCTAAGCACTTTGGGCCTAAATGAACCTCACCATCATGCTCAGAAAGCCCAAAAACACCTATAGTAATATAAAACTTGCCTAGTTTTGGATCTTGAGCCTTTTAGAGTATTTTTTCTCCAAAACCAAGTTGTACGATCTTGGCATGCAGTTTGAGAAAAAAATTCAAAAATTTTATTTTTGACCTTTTTACGGCATGCATGCCGAAATTTGATTTTTTGTTAAAAAAAAAAATCAAAAAGGCAAAAGGTTTTTATTTTTTTGCAAAAAAAAAATCAAAAAAGTTTGTTTTTGGGGGGTTCCCCACGATACGCAGGGTACCGTGGGGCCCCTTGACGCTGCCACAATCCTGTCCTAGCCTCGAGCTTCGCACCGCCGTCCTCTGACGCCCTGGTTTCCGTCCTCGTCAACCTCCCTGCGGCCCCCGTTGTTGGTATGCCACCTGCGGCCCTTGTTTCCAGCCCTGCCGACCATCGTAGCTCCCCGGCCCCCACCACCGACCTTCTCACCTGTGGCCCCTTTCTGGCCCCCACCGCCGCTACAACCCCCAGCTCGCCACCGCTTCGCCACACTACCTCCCTGCGCCGCTATTGCCCACCGGCCGCCACGACTCCTTTGTCGGCAACCGCTCAGCCACCAGCCGACCACCAAGGCTCCACCCACCCACCACCAAAGCGCCTCCCACGGGCCACCTCCGCCCGTGCCTACCAGGCCACCTCCGCCCGTGCCTACCACTAGTGTACACCTCCCTCTTGTTTTGAAGGGGGTTTGGTTTTTAGGCCATATCTTGGGCATACAAAGTCATTTTTTCAAAAATGAATAGGCGTTGGAAAGTTGGTTCCGAGCCGAACCTCATGATGTTAAAAATTTTTTCTAATTTTTTTGTTTGACTATGTTTTTTTCCAATCAAAGTGGGGTCTCTTTTTTGCACTCCGGGAGCCGTAGAATGAGCATCCGAACTCCGTTTTTCAAAAAAAAAAAAACTTTTGGAAAGCGTGTGTTGTGTACTTTCCAACCACATGGGTTTTATTTCTAGATTCTTCTCCAAGAATATTTTCTTCAGTTTTTTGCTTTTTCAGCACTCTGTGGATATCTTGGTTGTTTCAGGTCCTGGGATCTCTTCTCTGAGTGGGATGTCTCTATTTTGGTTCTCCTTTTCCAATCTTATTATCATTGTAGCTTCTTTTATGCAAACGCATTGAGATAAAGTGCCATCATGCATTGTTTACTTGGGATCTTGCACATCTTGTGCCTTATTGTACATGCACTACTTTTAAAGTTCCATGAGGGGGTTGATGTTTGCCTTTGTTTTCCATCTACCTTTGTCATGTGAGTGTTCCTTCCACGACATTCACCTCATGTTGTGTGTCAAGTGAGTGTTCCTTCCACGACACTATGTACTGTCTCTGCGCCTTCGATGTTCCTGATTCTTCATCGTGCAGTTCTTGTTGGCCGTTGTTTTCAGTGTACCTGTCCCTCTCCCTTTTCAACATTATGGGGAGGTTTTAACGGTTGGTTCTAATGCATCTGTGGTTCGATTGATCAGCTCTTCAGGCTTTGGTGTTTTTATGCCATCTATGTCTTCGATTTCAGTAGTTTTCGTTGTTTGCCATCTGGTTCGAGTAGTGTCATTTGAAGGCACTCATACAGATTACAGTCTTCTCTACCTGGTCATGTTCTATTTCAGTGGAGGTTCTTCAGATCAGCAGTTTCTCTTCGACAATGTTTGCATCTATTTCATGCTTCAGTGGTGTTCTTTTCCATTTCTTTTTGGAGTAGAGTTTTTTCCCACGTGGTTTTCTCTATTTCTCTGGTTCATAGAGATTTGGTTGTATTTGGGTACTTGATCAGGCCTTGTTGTCGGGACCCATCTTTCTTGCTTTTAGTAGTTGTTCTACGTTTTAGCTTCTCCCTAAGTCTATCTTAAGGGGGGGTGTTAGAGTACTCGGGTATTTACTTGATTAATTAAACAATATTTGTTTAATTATTTAAGTTCCCTTTATCTCTTTTACACTTAAGCTAACTTTAAGTGCATAATAATTAATTCTTTTTATTAATTATTATGCGCAAGCCTAGGTTTTCCTTTTTAGGGTTTTTTGACCTATTAAAAGTTGAGTTCTTTCTTTGTATTGTAAGAAGGATTATCACATTACACATTTTGTGAATATTGAGCTCTCATCTTTTTGAGCATATTTTTTGTGTATTTGTTTTATTTGTGCTTTGCTTCCTTGCTTCTCCTTGTAACAGGTTTTTCAGCTTACAGAGATCATTTGGGCTCTTGTGGTGTTGTATTTTCTCAACTCCAATAAAATCAAAATTAAATATATAGTTCTGACTATGTCAAAAAATGCAAAAAGTTAAATGATTGACTGTAAAAAGAAATTAATGGCCGACGGGTAATTTTTTACCCAAACATAATTATGTCATTGGAAAGCTCTCAGAACGAGGAGTTCGTTTCTATCGTTAGTTTCAACACATGTCAAATATTTTGAGAGCAGTTTCCAGGAGAATGATGCAAATACTATTTTCAGTTGGGGAAAGAGGACACTTAGCAATTTGTGATGAAAATCTGGTTTTTTTCCTCTTCTTCATATTCTCAGTTCTTCTCATTTGTAGGGTTTCCAATTTTTGGAGAATTTCTCCAAGGGAGATTTCCAAGAGGGGTTCCAGTTTGATGCATTTAATTTTCTCAGTTGTAATTGTTGATGTTCCCATTCTTCTACCATTGAATAGATAGATTTTGCATATTGTTTCTTAGTTGTAGGTCACATATATGTAAGGCATATATACAGTTTCATTTGATTGTCTTTCATGCATTTCTTCATTTTCAATAAAATTCAATTTTCAAGGGATTTTGAATTTATCCTCTCTAAGGGGGAGTGCAATTCCTATTCTTAGGAATCTTTTACATAAGGGATTTTAAATTCTATGAGCAAAAATTGTGAATCTGAATTTATGTTTGGATATGTATGATCTTTTGATTAAAATTTAGAATGTATTAATGTCAGACATTAATATGGGGATATCTTTTAGTGAATTTGATGTGCAGCTTGGATTTCATTTGTGGCTATTTGTATTGACTTTGTGCCCAGATATAGGCACTGATCAATTACAGCTAGAGGTTACTTGCAGCATTTTAAAATCAAATTAGAATATCTTTCTTTTTCTGTTATGTGGTAATGTTCCACCTATCTCATGCTCAAACATATCTGAGTTGTATGTGTAGATTTAGCCCATCTACAATACCCTCCTTGTTCTGAGACTTTAATGAGATCTATCTGTTTGTTTGATGTTGTCATATGTGTGTAATGGGTCCGATTCTATGCATCAAAGGTATACCCACCTAGGTTTTGCAGAGCCTAAAGAGTAGAAGGATTTAAATCCTTGTCATGTTGTCCAAGTCCTGAAGTTCTTCATTGTTTCAAATTGGCTATTTCATAGATAAATTGTGAGTGAGCTTGGGTTACTCATTTTTTGAGAACAGCACTATGTAACGGGAAAATTCCACCACTCCAATGGTGTATATTTACTCCATAAATATGAATGAATCTGAACATTCTATTGGTTGCAATTTTTGCCATAGATAGTTGCGTCCTAAAGGAATCAAACTTTGCCACATTATTGGGTAAAAATCGAGCGTACTATTGTAAGTAATTGCAAAATTCAGACAATAGCATGTTTATCAGTTATCAACATTTCAACTCCTATCATCTATGGAGGAATTGTAATTACAAAGTTAAGAGTTGCTGAAAACTAAATAACATGCAACAACGCTCTATGCCTAGCTAACTGACCTTATGAACATAAAAAGTAAAGGCCACGTCATCCATCGATCAAAAAGTTTTAGAGGATGTGACATGCTCATCAATTCATGAATCCCGAGGTGTGATTTCATGTACCCCATTCTCCTTGATGCTTTATATCCCTCTATCAACAATATCCATATGTGTTGTTGCTTATATATATATATATATATATATATATATCAAAATTTGTGCCCAAAGCACATCAAACTAAAGTTATTCCTCTTAATTTTCAGTTTCATTCCCTCAAAATATGGGATCGCAAACTGAGTTCATTTCGTTTCTCCTTCAAAATCAACATCTGAATGTGCTCCTCAGTTTCTGTTCAAGCCTACAAGAATGAAAAACTTACCCTATAATTAAAAAAAAAGCAATGAAAATCTTATCTGAAACAAGGAGAATTACCAACGACAGGATATTTCAAATCACTCTCAATTTTGTGGAATTGCTTTTTTTTTTTTTTAAACAGTTGTTAAGTCTCTAACGTCGTTAATATACTCTCAAAATAGAGATAACCCCTTGGCTTGCACCTTTTTTACCCACTTGCTTGCTTTGTCATCCTTTTTATTAGTTTTTTCAATTATGTTGATTGTTTTATTTTGGGATACATGCGCACCACAAAGACGTTCATGCATTGCATGCTTGTCTCATGAATATGCATTCTGGAGGTGGCTATTGAGACATTAGACCTACTGATTTTGGCAATGTAACACCTTCTTCTACACATATTGACTTTGAGATTCCTTTCTAAGCTCTGTTTTTTTGTTTTTTTGCTTCTTCTTAGCTCTCTACTTCTCTAAGAATCTCTAACAACTCTTCAACACTCATTCAACTGGTTTTTCCTACATCTCATCTACCATTATCATGTTCACTCATTCTATCCTCACCATCATTGTAGCTTCACACTTTTGAGGGTCTTATGCTCATCTTCACTCCAACAGGCTTCCGCTTTCTTGGTGTTGAAGAGAAGTTTCTTCCCTCTTGTTTATCTCTTTTGAGCATATCATTCATAGCATCTTCTATTATCATCTTTTATTATTGTTTATCAATCTATCAATCTTGGATGTCCATGGATGTGGAAACACTAAAATAGGGGTCTGACTATGACAGACCTCTAAATCACAACCTCAACATTTCATCTCCATTCTTCTATGTATAGGTTCATTGAAGGGAAGTGTTACATTGACTAGAAGATTCATCCATTAGACTTTTGTGAGTTTTTTCTTCTTACTCTTTCATTTGTGTGTTTAATTTTGCTTATCGCTTTTTCATATTTTTGTGACATCCAATGTGTAAATCCTAAGCGATTAGTCACTTTTGTACTTTCTAGTGCACTCTCTATGTCTCATTCATACGGGACACTAGTGCGCCATGTTATCGACTTTGACTAGCATGTGCATCTTGAACAAAGAGCTCATAGAGTCTGCTAGACGATCTCTATGACCAGTACTTTCAAGTTTTGTGGTTGAAACATATATATCTATTGGCATTAGCCAATTTTGTGCTTTTATTTCATCCCAATGAGTAGAGTTGGAGATCAGAGGACTTCAAAGGTTTTCTCTAAGTGGAGAGGAGGTTAGTGAGTCCTTGACAGGTTTGACCACCTTTCAAAGTGGTTCACTTTTCCTACTCTACACTTTGGTGAACCCAACGTGAACTAAGCTCTTGTGTGGATTTTGTCTAAAAACAATCTTGTAAAACTCTTTCATAACTCAAACAATTCAATGCTTGTGTTGGATTTCTCTCTTACGCACTCTTGAGGTTGTCAGAGCATTATGAGACTTGTCTATGAGCTTTATGACCTAGACTGTTTTTTAGGTTGTAGTGAAAAGGACTTCTAGACCTAGCATCCCACTAAATTGCTATAGTTCTACAATATTTGGTTTGATGTTCTTTGGGAATGTAGATCTTTTCAAACATTTTTCATCCAATCTCTCGAGGGGGCATATCATTCCCATCTTGGGGAAACTTTGTATCAATTTATCTTATCTTCTTTGAAACAACGTGACAAGCTGCATTGTCTCCTCAAAGAGGGGAAAAATGTAGACACCTAAAATTTTCCTATCTAATTAAATAAATATTTTATTTATTTAATTAATTCATTTATCCTCTTCTAGCCTTATTTCTCATTTAAATAAATACTTTTATTTATTTAAATTATCCCTTTTCTTAAAATTAAATAAACACTTTTATTTATTTAATTATCCCACTTCTTCTATTCATTAAATGAATCTTTATTTATTTAATTAATTCATTAGCCTTTTCTACCCATGACACATGTCATTCACCTCTTAATTCCTACACTACGTACCCTCTCATTATTTTATTATTTCCTCTAGCTACCCTCTAATCCTAGCCGACCATTTATCTTTTACACCTCTCAATCTTATCCCTCCATTTCTTATAGTGTCTTCTATATAAGGAGATGCTTCCTTCATTATCAATCCTCCTGGACTAGCATTCAAACTTTCATATGCGATCAAGCCTACTTGCAACCACATTTCCGTTCTTTGTTGAGCACTTGTGCACACATAAAATCTGAGAGCAAATATATCAAGCAAGATCAATGGAGATAGGAAGAATGGAGATCCAAACCCTATTGGACATGTGATGACATCATCTTTGTGATTTCATTGATTTGCATTGTCTTAGGTAATCTTCATATGTTATGGTGGATCTTTGTTGTTGTTAGGCTAAGGTTTTGTGTTGAATCTATTCAGTCTTTCAATATTGTTGTTTCCATTTTTACCATAAACATTAGTAGTTCACTCATTTCTTCGGATTGTAGTCTGGATTTGTATGTAGTCAGTGAGGCTCTTTTTGTGATTGAGCAGTGTGCTCTAGGCTGTAAGCCTTCCTGCAAGTGCAGGCCCCTTATATTTTGTAATATCTCTTCATATGGCCAGTGAATTGATATTGTGGGTCACAAATCCCACCATGGTTTTTCCTCTTTGAGGTTTTCCACGTATAATTTTGTGTGTTATGGTATTCATTTATGTGATTGGCTTATTGTTTGTTTTACTTCTTTCAATTCTTTATGTATCGGTATACTGGCTGGTGTATGCATATTTTAATAAGGTTAAAATTGATCATGCCGATAGAGCACTAATTCACCCCCCCTCTTAGTGTTCTTGGATTCCAACAATTAGTATCAGAGCCTTGTGCCTCAGAGGAAGTTTAATAACTTGAGGGAGATCCTAAATCCGGAATCCATGGATATGGGTTTGGAAAAGCAACTTGAGATGACACTTGAAGATTATGATGCTGAAAGGATAAAGAACTTAAAGCTACAAGATGAATTGAATTCAGTTAAGGAAATCATTCTTGTCCTACAAGAGAGGTTGTCATCTGTTTAGGCTAGGAGGAAGGAACTTTTGCAAAATCAAGATGATGAAGAAAAAGATGCACTTAAGGAATAGTGTCAGAACATGAGTCAGGAGAACATGATCATGAAAAATGAAATATAAGCTATAACCATGAGAATGTCTAAAGAGATTGAGGACCGGAAGAAAAAGGAAAAAAATCTTGCTATATCTTTGAAGAACAAATTTGAAGAATGTGGTAGGTTGGTTCATGAGATTGATATGTTGAGAACTAATTTAGTACAATCCCAGAGTAATGAACAAGAGCTTGAGAGACAAATGATAATTCTGAGAGAAGATCAGACTATTGCAAGTGAGTATAAAGAAAAAATCAAGATTAGTTCAGCACAACTAGATGAGTTATTGAAGAGACAAAGGAAGAATGAAGATTCTAGTGGACTTGGATTTGAGCAAGGACAGAGTTTCGGTACTGCTAATGAAGATCAAAACCTTATAAGGCACCGGTAAGGTAGTTCAATGCTTGTAAATTTAATGGTAGATGTTTTGTTTGCAATAAATTTGGTCACATGGCTAGGCAATGTAGAAATAGAGAAAATTAAAACCCTGATTTTGCTCCCGGTCAATGTTCTAAATGTAGTAAGTATGGTCATAAGATAAAAGATTGTAAAATGAATGTTAAATGCTATGCATGTGGAAAATTTGGACATATGGCTAATCAGTGCAAGTCAAACAATTATACCGCTTTTAGAAAAGCAATTCAAAGGAACAATGTTACATGTTATGCGTGTAATGAGGTTGGACATATTGCTAAATTATGGAGAAGCAGAAATCCACTGGTTGGTATATAGAGGATCAAATGAGAAAGGGAAAGAGAAGGTTAATGAAATCTGGCAAGATTATACCCAGAGATGGGTCAGGAAGACTGAAGGTTAATTTGCAGAGGAGGTTGCTCCTGTACCGACAGGTAGCTCATCTGGTAACTGAGGCAGATGCCTTAGGGGTAGGCAAAATTCATGAAGATGTTGCATATGCCCCGGGAAGAGGTTCTGGAAGATGTTCCAGACATTGGAGATACTTATCCGGCATGGATATGTTTTGTTCGAGATACGGTATCTTTCACTAGAAGTCATTGATGTCAATGAAAGATTAGGGTTGTTCTTTTTCTTGGAGGATAAAAGGTTGAATCTACTTCATTTTTTATCACCTTGCATTTAGTGTGATTAAGAGCGATTCAGAGTGATTAAAGGCGATTCAATGCGATCAGATATCTTCTTGAGCGATTTCACCATCGACTGAAAGAGTTTCTTAGGGTTTCATCAACAATGATTAACATGTATTTTTCTTTAATCATGGAAGCAGGATCATCATCTATTCCTATCTTTGTTGCAAACTCGACTGTTGTTGAGGTCAAGGACCATCCCAGGCCAACTTTCAAGCAATATCTACATTTGGCTACCCTAGATGACTCAGTTGGAGCATTTTCCTATGTTTTGAAAGGTGTTGTGTATGTCAAAGATGTTAGGACATACATACACTGTCACATTGAGGATTTGGGGACATCTGATATAAAGGGCATGTACATGAGCGAGCTAATGGGAAATTCTAGAAAGATCAAACCTAAATACCAACACATTAAAGACTTAGGGTTTATCGACATTCTGGACATTCTGAAATTCGAAGATGAAATAGCAAGGTATGTTTTAAGCAGAGTACATGGTGAGTTTATCCAGTTGGAAGACCTTACAAGATCACCAAGGAAGCCATCAGGGAACTCACCAGTTCACCATAGGTTGGGCAACATCCAGATAAGAAGGTTTTTAATGATTATGTCAACGAAATCACTGGCGCAACATTAGATAGGCAATCTATGAGAATCAGAACTATTACCAACGCAAACATCAGATTTGGTAGCATGGTCATCAGTTATAAGGTAACTCAGTCAAACCGACTGAATTTGGTTTCTAGCTCCTGCATTTTTCACAGCTTACAAAATGATGAGAGAAAATGAGAAATTGGATCTATGTGGTTGGATGTTAGATGAATTATTGATAAACCTAGGGAAGATTAAAGGAACTTTTTGGTATGTAAACTTAATTATTTGTTTAATGCTATTTTTCATGAATGAGACTCCTGGTTTTGAGAAGAGGCAATGGGCATTTGATATCCCAGTAGGGAGGCAATTAAAACAGTCTATTGCTACATTAGGCAGTTAGAGAGATGATAAAGTATGGGGATATTTTAATGCATTCCAAAAGCCTATGAAATCTAGAGAAAGGTTTCCTAAGCACATTGTTGAGAAATACTCAACTACACATGCTTCATGGTGAAGAAAGATGAAACACTCATGGAAGCGGTTAAGCCCCGAAAGATTTGGATTGAGGAAATGGGCTATGAAGTTGATGGACAGATTTTAGATGCCTATGCAAAGATGTTAATTGATGCATAGATAGATGAAACTGTCAAAACCTTTGGCACTGCAAAGAAAAAGACACAAGAGGTTGAAATAGAGTTCAACCGGAAGAAAAGAGAGAAGCGGGAAGGAAGGGAAAGTAATTTTTTGAGAAGGCCTCACAGGACATTAAAGCATTGATTGATGTTGTCCTAGAGAAAGGTAGGAAGAGAAAAGAACCAGAAGTGTTAATTGAGCCTATTGCAGCAGAGTCTGAATCTGAGGATGACACACCCCTGGCTTTCAAAAGGGTTATAAGGAAAAAATAGAGGAAACCAAGGTAGAGGCTAAAAATCAATTGGTTAGGAAAGTTACATTCAAGTTATCGACACAGAAGAAAGCACCAAAAGTAACACCTTCAACTCCATCCGGTACTGCAAGAAGGAAGAAGGTTGACATTGATCTGGCAATTAAATCTGGTAATATAACTACCATTCCACCAAAAACTTGTGTAGAATTAGTTGATGAGATTACTAAGGATGGTATGTCAAAGAATGTACAATTTTATTATAAAAATTTAGAGGATGATGAACAAAGAGAAATAGAGGAAGCAATTTTGTTATATTTGGATATTTATAAGAAGTCCTTGATAGAAATTGAAAACCAAATACTGGTAGAATTGTATAATATGTTAGATGCTATGAGACTACCAACAATGCAAGAAGACAGACATATTAAGATACAAGAGTTGTTATTTATTTGTGTTTCTATTACTCCAGAGGAAATAGATAAGACACTTGAGGTGGCAGATAGAAAAGTCTTTAACAACAAACATAGAATAACCAGTCTTATCCTAGGAAGGGTAAATGAGATAATCAAGGAGACCCACAAGGCATGGGATATGTTATTTGAAGAGAACCGAGGTTTATTTACTTCACTGGAATCAAAGACAAACACTGCAGACATCCCAGTTGAAGGGAAAGGAAAGGGTATCATGGGTACTTCACCCTCAATTTTGAAAAATATTAAGATAGTGGAAATTAAGCCCCTGGTAGATACAAATGTACAGGCAAATATTGAGATACCAACAAATACAAAGAGTGTAAAGGTTGATAATGTACAAGATACTAATGTTGAGGACAACAATCCTTTGGATATAGATGTACAAGATGAGGTTACAGTTCCTAGAGAGGAATCGACAATTATTGAAACTACACCAAGTGGCGAGGCCATCGATGCAAGTGAGGAAAATATAAAGGATAAATCATCAAAGAAGAAGAAAGGGGACTCCGACAAGGAACCGGTAGTGAGTCCATCATTGTTTTCAATTGACACCTCACAGGTTGTAAAGAAAAACATAACTGAGATGAGTTCTACTGAACTCATGATGATGTCTGCACATAAATTAATGAAGGAGGGATATATGTGTAGTCACATCAATTTGTCCACTTAATTAAATGAATATTTAGTATCAATTTGATTATATAACCATCAATCAATAATTAATTAAATTAATATTTAATTAATTCATTTTTACCCTCTTCTCCTATTAATTAAATAAATTATTCAATTTATTTGATTTAATTCACTTAACCAAATTCAGAACATTAAATAAATAAATAAATCATATTTGTTTAATTAAATCTTCTCTCACATTAAAATAAATTAATATTTATATTTATTTAAATCCCCCCAAATCCCAAATCCCATCTCTCATATTTAAATAAATTAACATTTATTTAAATCACCTTTATCCTCCACACACTTGCATTTTCCTACAAATGCAAGTTGCACAACTATTTTAAATAAATAAATTATTTATTTAAAATCCTATTTATCCTCACCCACTTTAAACCTTTAATGGTTTCCTTTAATGGCTTCTTTCTAGAGTCTTCTCAAGCCTTTAATGGTTTCCCTTAAAGTCTCCAAACTCAATGGCTTCCTTCTAGAGTCTTCTTAAGCCTTTAATGGTTTCCTTGAAAGTCTTCAAGCATTTAATGCTTTATCTTCCTTTTTCTCATGTAAATAAATTAAGATTTATTTAAATAAAATCCAAAATTCACATTCACGTTTAAATAAATTAATATTTATTTAAATATATATCCAAATGCAAATTACACCATTTAATTGAAATAAATGATTTTACTTCAATTGAAAATCCTAAAATTCCTCCCACTTGCATTCTCCTACAAAATCCACTTGCATGCCTAAATCCCTTCTAGGTTCTTCTAACTCTTCTAATTAGCTTAATCTTATCCTAATCATTGTCACATTTCTAAATAAAAGGAAGTCACTTCCCAAAAACCTCCAAAGTCTTCAATAACCATTAAAGGCTTTATGTCTTCAAATGGTTAACCTCTAAAGTCTTCCAAACCATTAAAGGCTCTTATATAACCATTTATGGTTAGGTCACCTTTTACCTTTGGTTAGAGACTTTCCTCTAACTTAACCATCCTTTTGACTCATGGGTCTCTTCAAAGCATTTATTTCTTTGACTAAGGTAACCATTTAAGCCTTGCACATTCATTTATCCCTTGGATAAAGGGAATATCCATTAACCTAACCCTAACCCAACCCCCTAGGGTAACCATCATGTCCCCTCAAGCATTTAATGCTCCTTATCTCTCCTCTCAAGCTTCCTCATGGTGACACTTGTCAACATGGGATTGGGTTGAAAGTCTCACATGGATTGAATATCTTTCAATCCTAACCCTTGTTAAGATTTCTCAATCTTAACCCTTCATTTCCCCATTTCTTCTATAAATAGAACCCCTCTCCTCAAGCAAAGAAGGAAGCATTAGAGTATTGTTTCTATACTGGTATTAGCATAGAGCTTTTTCATAGCATCACTACCTACACTTGCATAACATTTGTTTATCACATCCAACCATCTTTAATCTCCATATGGTATCCATGGCTAGTGCTAAAAGCTGAGAGCTACACTCATTTGGGACTTGGAGAGGGGAGAAACAAGGGAGAAGCATCAAAAGGCATCATGGAAGCATCTTAGGGAGGCTCTTCTCCTTTCTTTTATTTTGTTAAACTTCTTTCATGCTTTTTGAAATCTCTTTTGATATGTTTGGAATGGTTTTTAGTTTTTAGTTTTGGTTTTATTGTTGAAACTAACTTATTAACATTGAACTTTGTTGTTTCCTTGTCCCCATTTCCATGACATCAATATGGATAAAGGGATTATTGATCAGTCTATCACTATTTTGCACACGCTAGTCCCATATTCCAAGTTTGATAGAGAAGCGAGGGCAAGCTTAAGACAATTACATAGCACATTTCAAAGGATTTTCAATCCTTGCAGCAGATTTCAAACTGACAAGCACTGGAGAGGTTCACATAGGCTAAAAGAGCTACATTTGATCAGATGATTGAGTCTGAGAGAAAGGAAATTGATGAGAAATTGAAAATGATAGATAATTATTTGAAGTAGTGTACAAATATATACAGAGTATGTTGTAACATATATGCTCTTACATTTAATTTGGATAAGAAGATCAAGGAATTCCAAGAGAAAATTGCAAGTATAGCTAATTCTTTTGATGGATTGAATTCATTGACTACATCCATTGATGGTCAAATTTTGGTTTTGGAAGCTCAAGTTTCTGCTCTTAAGAAAGAAAAAGACAAAATCATAATAAGAGCCAGAAGTCTGAGAGTTTTAGTGAGTCCCCAGTTGGATTCACTCAGTGCACATAAGGAGTGTATGGATATGGATGGTAAGCCCACACCGATAGAGTTAAATGAGAAAGAGTCCTTTGCCCATATGCTAGATGGACTTGCATATATTTCAAGCACTTTCAAATATGGTTGGGATACTTACCTTGAGATTTTGGAGAAGGCATACCCAAATATTTTCAAATATATTAAGCTTTGATAAGATATTTTTCAGATATTCATTGTATAGTATCTTTCATTCTTTGTCCTAGTTTTGGATCTTTGGCATTCTTTTTGGAAACTTTGATGGTATTGATGTTAAAGGGGGAGTGATATAGATGTGAAAAATAAAAGAGGGAGTTGTACACATTAGGGGGACTATGGATTATTTTGTATTGATGAATATTCAGCTATATTCAACTCAGGGGGAGCAGGCAAAATGAAACTGATAGATGAAACCATGATAATTTTTCATATGAGTGTTGCCATCAATGCCAAAGGGGGAGATTGTTGGCAATTGACACTCAATTGTTTGGTTTCACTATGTTGTCATTGATGGAAATATGGTATCTTGTTCCGGCTTCATGTTTTCATTTAGGTATGTACTAGTAGGCACTTCACCAATAGCGACACCAATAGGATGGAAGGATTTGTTTTGTTACTGGCAATGGAGGTTGACATGGTTTAGGTATTGGAGGCCGACATCTCTTGGATCCGACATCGACAATTGTTTTTTACATTCATGTATTTATGTTATCTAGCCAACATATATTTTGATATTGTAATTATCTTTGTAAGCTGACATAAGGCATGATAAAATGTATAGGATATATAGGTCAGTTGGTTAGATCATTTTTGATATTATCATGTGAATATGTAATTGGAAGGAAATAATGAAGGAGATGCAAAATATATCAGAGAGATCATATATGTGAGGATATTTATGTAAGGGATATTCCAATAAAAGGGTTTAGGGTTTCAAACCGGAATAGACAAAGCTTAACCAAAATTGTATTCAGGCATAGAAGATGCTATCTTAGTAGTTCACTCATTTCTCTGGATTGTAGTCTGGATTTGTATGTAGTCAGTGAGGCTCCTTTTGTGATTGAGCAATGTGCTCTAGGCTGTAAGCCTTCTTGCAAGTGCAAGCCCCTTATATTTGTAATATCTCTTCATATGACCAATGAATTGATATTGTGGGTCACAAATCCCACCATGGTTTTTCCTCTTTGAGGTTTTCCACGTATAATTCTATGTGTTATGGTATTCATTTATGTGATTGGCTTATTGGTTTCTTTACTTATTTCAATTCTTTATGTATCGGTATATCAGTTGGTGTATGCATGTTTTAATAAGGTTAAAATTGATCATACCGGTAGAACATTGATTCACCCCCCCTCTCAGTGTTCTTGGATTCCAACACATGGAGCTGCCACTGGATCCTACCACCTTCAGATCAATTGATGTCCCACCACAAAGGGGGGTATTTTTTTATTTTTTGAGTTGATGGTTCTAATGAGGACCACACCCTTGCCCCCAAATGCTAATGGAGGGGTGGGCCTTTTTTTATCACATTTGGGCCTTAATTGACATTTTTCTTCAAATGGCCATTACTTGGGCATGGGGCGTGAGTTTTTGGCAAATGAGGTATCATAAAAAAGGAGGTTCTGTGAACTTTCTATTGGTTCAAGTATTTCTTCATTTTTCTTTTGTCCTTATGGAGAAATTTGAGTATCTTTTGAAATAACTTTCTTTTATAGACACATTGAGATGTAGTGTCACTTCTTGTTCATGTATTTTGGGGATATTCCACACATGTTGCACCCGATTATTGTACTTGCACTATATTATAAAGTGCCATGGGGGGTTGTGTAGTGCCTTGTTGTTTGCCAACACAACTTTGTCAAGTGAGCATCCCTCCACAACAACACTAGGATCTTTAGGATTCTATCTCATGTTTGTGTAGTTTGGTGCATACCCTTTGTTCAATAGCAGGTACTTTTATGGTCACTTCAAATGTTGTACCTTCTCATTCATACATGCTTAGTGACACATAACTTTAGTGGATCTATCATGGATCTCCCTCATCATTATTATGGGGGGTGTTTTACTATTTGTGCTAATACTTCCTTGGTTTCTCTTTGACTGAGTTGAGACACTCTTGCATTCCTATTTTGTGGAGGCAAGCTTCCTTAGTTGATCATGTTTCTTTGGACTATTGCACCTGTATTTTCAACTTGCAGTGATTGAGTAGTGATGATAAGATCACTCATGCAACTTGGTTGAGTAGTATTGTTGGGGTTAATTGTATATATTCATGTGCCATATGTATTTTTGATTGACATATGTTATTGCAATTGTTTCCATCTAATCATTGTTTGAGTAGTGTCGCTTGGGGAACTCATGTAGATTGTTTTCTTCTTATCTTGATCATCATCTTGTTTTGGACAAGTTTCTCATTTATAGCACCATATCAGTCTTGGTTTGATAGATGTCTACAAATTATTCATGCTTCTATGATGTTCTTCATGTTCTTGTTTTGGGACATTTGTTTTGAAGGCTTCTTAGTCCTTCATGTTCTCTCTTTCAGAGAGGAATTTTCTCCCACAAGATTTTTCTCCTTTTCTTCATTTGTGAGAGATTTCATTGTATTGTAGTTGTACATGGGTACCTAATATGGTGATGTGGTTGAGACCCATAATGCAGCTCATATTGCATGTTGTACTCCCTAAGTTTCACTTAAGGGGTGGTGTTGGAGTAAATAGTGGTTTACCTATTTAAGTTTACTTAAGTTTCACTTAGGTTAACCAACATTTAATATTTCTAGGTTATTAGGTAGAGTAATATATTATTTTATTACCTACATCTACTATTTTGTGTCAAGCGATTGCACCTACCCTCACACCTCATTTGTAATGCCCCGCCAAGAAACCCTAAAGGATTCAACTACAAACACTTGAAAAGAGTGTAAAATATTTTTTTAAAACAATACCGAACACATAAATGTATGAAATAACATTGCAATAGAAGTTGCACAAGTGAAAGACTTAACCTTAAACTCCTAAAGGGTTTCCCAATGTGGATTACTTAATTAAACTAATCCTTACTTAAGGTCAAGTAATCAACTTAAGATATATATTTATCCATTTTGAACTTAATTACACTAAACAATGAATGTTCATACTTTGCATGTGATAACATTAACATTTCTATGCTTCATTCATGATAATACATTCAATTACATTACAACAATGATTTTATTTAAAGATATAAATCCTACCATCTAAATCTCATCATAATACATTGTTTTTACATTGCAAGGATAACATAATATTACAATTGCACTTAAAACACCAAGAAACATAAAAATACATAATGATTACATCAAATTACAACTACCATGAAGGCATATAAATAAACAAATGATACAACCAACCACATAAGGTCCAAGAGATACAAAAATGATCCAAGATGAACAAGAGGATCCAACCGGTACAAGGAATGGAGTAAATCCAAGAGATACATCTGGAGCACCTACGAAGCTAATCCTTTGCAAGAAGGCATGAATAAAATACCTAATGGAAAGTGGCACTACCACCCGACCGTGTGGCCCAAAAAGAGACCACCCCTCCATGCTAGGAGATAGTAATGGGGCCCTGAAGCAAACCACAATAAAGAATCACATGGTATAAGATGTACATCAGGTACTCACATAAGATATAAGCATACTGATATGAATCCCACAAGAATGCTACAAGTAAAGCCAACACAAGACTACACACTAGTGAACATAAGGGAAGAGTGTCATCGCATAGCCGGTATGGGTTATCCTAGTAGGCCTCCATAGGCCCCGACCCCCATCCCGGGTTATCATGGTAGCCTCTCCCAAACCCTCGACCTTCATCCATGACTCATGCAGACCCAAAAAACCTTTCATGAAGACAAGGTGGTTGGTTTGTCATTTTAGGCCTTCCCAATACATCCTGAGTCTGTACAAGCACTCAACCATGAGTGAGACACAATTAATCTTGATTCATGTTTTAAAACCCAACCCCCATTTATTAATTAAGTTATCACTTATTACTCAACTTTCAAGGGGTTATCCTGGCAGACACTTTGGGCTTCGACCCCCACTTAGAAGCCACTCCTCCTTATGACACCACACAACCTCCAAAGAACTCCAAGGAAAAACACAAAATACAACCAACACAGGGAGTTCAAAACAAAACTGAAGAAACAACTTGGTTAGAAAAACCTTCTACCAAGGTTAAATTAATTGGAGGTGTGAAATAGACAACATGTTTATTCATAAGACAAGACCACAACCAAAATAAAGCAAGTACAACTAAAATCAAATTTAACAAATTAACTTGCACGATAGACTCACATCCAACAACATACCAACATAAACACGGGAAGGACTCTTTCCAAATCAGACACCAAAATCTTCCAATCAGAGTAAATATCCAAAAAGGATTTATTTGCACACTAAACATATCCATATTAAGGAATCGTAAAGACCATTCAAAATATAATTAGAAGCTATTGTTATCTAATTGTAGCTTTTTTCAATTAATTGATTCCTCCATGATAATAAAGTCTACAAAAAGGAGAAACACATGAAAAGGAAAAAATAACATATTCTCAAATAGATTTACACAATGTCTTGATTAAAAATCCATACCCACACACATGAAAATTTCCCTTAAATAGAATTTGGGCCATTAAATTTTCAATCCAAAAAAAATGACTTAAAATAGTTTTCACTTGCGATAAAAATGTCAAGCAATCTTTTACGGAATAAAAACAATTTACCATCTAAAGAGGCCATTATTTAATCCAAATAGAGATCTATCCAACGAAAGCTATATTGAGCAGATTAATACATGATTACCAATAATAAATTTTATTCTCCAACATTATTGCAAAATTATCCAATCAATTTAACATTTAATTGATACTTTCTAAATTCCAAACCTCTCTCTCTCTCTCTCTCACACACACACACACACACACAGATATATATATATATATATATATCAAAACCATTATAGATGTAATACCCCTTCCCTAATCAGACTCTTTTGACCTAGTTGACCATGGTTGAATTTTTCTATGGCTTACATGGATGGTTGATACATTATGATTGTGATGTTTTTATCCAGGTATTGTGCTTTGGAGTGTGATTTGGTGAATATGATTATGCATTATTGCTTATTGAGGAGTAGATGTTGATTAGGCACTATTTCTTTGAATAAGTAGATGTTAATTATGCTTATGCATTGTATTTTATAAATTATGAAATGTTAATTTTATTTATGTGTTACTAATGATGGACTAACACATTTACTTCATGTGTGAGTTTCATTATGTATATGTCGTCATGTATGTGTGGAAAGTGTATGGGGTGCGAGGAGATGATTTCCTGTCACTCACTTCGGTGAGACATGGGAAGTTATGATTCTCCTTTACTGATGTGGTTATCGTGTTTGTAGATATATATGTGTATGTGTGATTTAGTGATGCAGGAATTGTAGGTACAAGGCACCGACTCCACCTAGCTCCATAGGTCTGAGTGTACCTAATTAACCTGATGGAAGTGGAGGAGATAGTCTTAAGGCCCTAATGTCATCCCTAGCCTTGCTCGATTGTGAGAGTTGTCAGTCATTTGTCAACCCTGTCGGATCGCCAAGTAGGCCACTTTTTCGACGTTGGTATGTGGGTCATGTCTTTATTTTGTTTAGTTGAGTTTTGCATGTTATGTATTTTGTGACTTTATTATTCTCTTCTAGTGTTATTTAATGATAAATTAATTATTAATTATTAATACCTTATGGTTATTAATAATTAATGTGTATTGCGTTTATTAAATTAAATTAAGAATAGATTATTAAGAGCACTTTTGTGGTTAAATAGATAATCAATTATTCTTAATTGTTTAGTTAAATTGATTGTTGATTTATTAGTGGAATTTATATTATGTCTTGAGTATTTGTTTTAAAATAAAAAAAAGAAAGAAAGTCAATTTTTACTTTTAATAATTAAAATATTTAATGGCTTTTGTGTTTTAAAAAAATAATTTTTTTAAATATAAGCCATGTAAATATTTTTAATAAAAATAGATTTTCAATTTTCATAAATAAATGATTTTTGCCCTAGTAAATATTTTTGGGTGAAAATTCCTATATATTTTGATTTTTTTTTTCCAAAAGGGGGATTCTTTTTCTTTCTGAATTTTTTTTTCCTCTCTTATGGAATGGGGGTTTTGTTGGAAGTTCTGGTATTTTGGGAGCTCTCCTGTAATTTTTCTTCTAGGAAAGCAATGGGAGGTTGGATTATTAAACTTTTATTTGGTTCTTTTTGTTGCTTACATATCTGAAAATGTGTGTGATTGAAATTGTTTTCTTCTTTTCCTTTCATGTTGGAAGAATTCTTGGTTTGAGAAATAGGGTTATATATGGGGGTTGTTCTAGATTTTTTTTCCAATTTTTGGAAGTAGGGGAATGGGTTGTGAAACATGAATGAATAAACAATCTCCTTGGAATTTGTTTCTGAATCATTGTTTGCAAATTTTGGGATGCATATTATTGAATTATTCAGTTTCAATTAATTGCCAAAATTATACTCTTTATCTAGACATAGGGTTTTAACTGCTATTCAGATTTTGTTATACAGAGAAAAGATTTAAAAAAAAAACATAAAAAAAAATGGGTTTATGTGGGGGGAGGTGTGAAGCCAAACCCCACGATGTGGGGAGAGGCAACCCACAGCCTGTTAGACAGTTCAAATACCAAAAGAAAATTGAGAGGGGGGGGGGGTGAATCAGTTGTCAAAGATTATTGGAACCATTAGCCATTAAAACTTTAATACCGAAATAACAGTTAAACCAATTAAGCATAAACAATAATCACAAAATAAATACCATCCACATGACACCAAGATTTATACGTGGAAAAACCGGTAAGGGGAAAACCACGGTGGGAAGCCTACCCACAGTCAGATAACACTTTTGCAGTAAGTATGCAAATTACAATTTAGGGGCTTGCACTTGCAGGAAGGCCAACAACCTAGAGCGCACTACTCATCACAAAAGGAGCCTCAATGACTACATAGAAATCCAAACAATAATCTGGAGAAGTGTTGAACTACAAAGGATAGCATCTCCTATTCCTGAGTACAGTTCTGGTTAAGCTCAATACCAGAGGACTAAATCCTCTTACATAAACCCAATTTGATCTCCAATGATCGACCAAATCCTCTGCCTAAATGATATTACATTCCTTGACCATGACCTCTAACATAACCATGATGATCTACAATAAGATCTTACATCTATATATACAAACCCTCGACCATAAACAATTAGGTCGACCACCAAATAATAAACCAATTACATAATTACAAACCATGTCAACCTTAGATCAAACAAATAATATCCAACCCATAAGACATCTGAGAAACACATCGAGAGGTCCAATCCACACGTTACATTAAATCCATCCCGGATATTATATCTTGCATTCTCGCTTTGATTTTTTTGTACCTAACCCAACTGTTAAAATTATTTTGACTCATCAAGATGTGGGAATGAATAATCAATCTAGTTGGGTTTCTAAAATATAGGAGTTTGATCTGGACATTAAGCCAACAAAGCTAGTTCAAGGCCAAGGCTTATGTTGATTAATAGTAGAGAACAAAGACGATAGAGGTGAAGAATCATCAATAGTCCTCTTAGTTAGCTTACAAGATCCATGGTTCATGGATGTAGCTCATTACCTGACATATGGAGAATGCCCCAATTATTTAACTCAAAGAGAAAAAAAAAGGAACTTGAGATTGAAGGCAATGAAATATGTAATTTTTGATGACGTGTTGTACAAAAAAGGCCTAGATGGAACCTTTTTGAGGTGTGTGGACAAAGAACAACATGAAAATATTTTGAGGGTATTCCATGATTAAGCTTGTGGTCATCACTACTCATCCACAGTCACAACTTTCAAAATTCTTAGGAATTGTTATTACTAGCCGGGCATGTTCAGAGATGCATACAAATGGGTAGCCGATTGTGAGAAATGTAAGTTCTTCTCTGGAAAGCCACAATTAGAAAAATTACCACTTAGGCCCATTGTTATAGAGGAGCCCTTCAAACAATGGGGTTTGGATTTTATTAGACCCCCAATACCACCTTCGAGTGCTAGACATACCCATATTCTAACAACCACCGATTATTTTACTAAGTGGGTGGAAGCGATCCCAATAAACAAGACTACTTCTGAGATTGTTTGCAATTTTCTCAAAGAAAACATATTGGTGCATTTTGGTGTTCCCCATAAGATTGTAATAGATAATGCCTCTAATTTCTCTTCATCAGAGTTGGCTATGTTTTGTTATGATCATGGTATCTCACTTTCCCATTCATTGGATTATTATCCTCAAGGGAATGAACAAGTAGAGTCCAACAATAAGAATTTGATAGCTATCATGAGGAAGATGGTGTGTGATAATTCCAAGGATTGGTACAAAAATATTTATGAATCACTTTGGGTCGAATGAACATCACCTAAGAGGGCAATATGAATGGCACCTTTTGAATTGGTCTATGGGATAGGAGCTCAGTTATCACTCCCTTTGGAGATATATGCAACTAAGTTGCAAAAGGTGATTGAAGATTAATATTTTCAAGATTCCCTGGAGAAGAGAATAATGTACCTGACCAAGATAGATGAAGAGAGAAGTGAGCCGGTGGACCACATCACAACTCATCAAGCTTGTGTTAAAAAGATTTTTGATCAAAAATCTAGACCAAGAGAGTTCATGCAAGGAGATCAAGTGTTGCTATGGGATAGGAGGAGAGAACCAAAAGGAACCTACGGTAAATTTGACTCTCTCTGGAAAGGACCATTCAAAATTTATCAAGTATTGGGACCTAACTCTTTTAAATTAGAATACCTAGATGGAACAATTTTGCCCTTGTCTTATAATGGGCATGATCTTAACCTATATCAATTATAAAATAGGGGTCCCCCGTTCTTGTACATATTCCTATTGTTTAGTCATTTTATCATTGACTGGGGACCGGGCTTGTAAAGGACTAGGTGACAAACTTAGAATCTTTGGTCCTTTACAGTCCTGGTCCCCAGTCAGAGCCAATTGTTACCCCTTTTTTGCACATGTTAATTTTTCCATAATTTCCTTTTCAAGCAAAAATAGAATACATTAATGACATCCTGATGTTTTTGCTATAGATCCCTCTTGTTTTGGCCTTTATATGTCAAAGTGTTCCTTTTGAACCTTCCACATGAACCTGCATGTAAGTTCAATAGTTCATTGGTTCAAAGTTCATCTTGTGTGTCTATGTGTCGGGTCCTTGCTAAAATAAATTGTGAGTGTGTAGGAAGAATCTCAATAGTGAGTGAAGTTGAACTGTCAAACCCTTTCATCTTAGTTCAAAGCCCATGGTGCAAGAATGCAAGCAAATATAAAGGCGGGTAATCAATGGAGGGAAATGGTTAAATAAAGGAGGAATGTTTTGGGAATTTTGGGAGCTTAAATTTTAAAAAACATTTCCATAAAAGGAAGTGATCATTACATGGTAAGCACCTTGAGTGGAGTGACTTGTAATTAATGCAAATGTGAAAATTGTGTCACTTTGACATTAAACCAGGACAAGTGGATTTGATATTTGAAGTATGACAATTATGAAGCCAAATTTTAAGCTTTTTATAGATTTCAAATAAATTGCTCCGTCATTAAGAAGCTAAAATTGGAAAGAAGGGAATTTAGTGCTAGAGGTAATTAGTTCTATTCTTTAGGGTTAGTAGGGATTCAGTTTTCATGAAAGGTGAGTTTTGAAATTTCCTATCATCTCTGTTATTTCATTGCCACAGAAGGAAGCTAGTTGAATTTTCTACATTTATTTTAGTTGGGCTTATTTCTTCATTTTGTATTTGTTTAAATCATCGTCATGAGGCCTGCATATCCAAAAGTAAGACTAAGCTCTAGTCTCGCTTGTTCTTTACCTGAATTTGAGGATACATCCTTAGCAAAAGCTAGTTTAGAATACCTTCTAGAAAGAGATAGAAACCCTGCAAGTTCCCCTATGATGGATAAAATTGTTAATAGTGGTCTTATAGAAGCTGCTACTTTTCCTATGGTTGTGCAATGCCCAGAACTGGTTCTTGAATGTATGAACAAGTATGATCTAGAGCATAGGTGCATTAGGTCTATAGACAGGGGTGTACTATTGAATGTGAAGAGGGAGACCATAATGGCCATAATGAAGATTCCTCCAAAAGAACCTTATATGGACTGGACCATAACTTCATCTTATGGTTTCTTTTCTAAGAAGAAGGCCTAATATAGGAGTGTAATTGCTAGAAATTGGCTTCTAAAATTCCAAAAATGTGGTTCAAGGTTACCAAAGCCAGTGAAAAGAGAACACCTTATTAAGGAGGTTGGAGATATTGTAAATTTGTTGCACATAGTGAAAGGTAGTCAACAGGTATTTTTCTAGGAAGACTGGATACACTTTTTCATCCAAGTTCTTTTAGAAGGAGAGGGATATTTAGATTGGGCAGAATTCATTACTGAAAGACTTCATGAAGGCTTGAGTAATTATCTTGGAAATAAAAATTTCTACATGTCTTCTTATCTTTTCTACTATTTAGCTTGCATAAGACCATGACAAGGATTGTATCATGAACCACTAGTCGAAGGAATGAAGATTTATGACTATCAGCGTAAATTGTAGTTGTGGAGATGTCATGAAGATTTAAGAAGGGTAAATGATGTTTTCACAGGAAGATTGGTTCATGAGTTGCAGAGAAATATCAACAGAAGACTATCAGATGAAGATATGCAATTAATGTTGGTATTTTGGTATGGTTTTGTCATTGATATCAACACCTACTAAAACACTAGCACTTTGGAGATCCAACAACATTCACTGACAAGTAACTATTGCACAATTACTGGTATATGGTACACTGGCAAGATATAATGATCACCGACACTTGGAATGGCATGGAAGACACATGGTTATGTCAAAGACATCATCTGGACATCTTGTCCTGGAGTTTTGATCATTGGTATATTCATAGTTGCATATTTACTATTACTGGCAAATAGGTCTAGGGTTACACCGGCAAGTTTTTCTTTTCCAGATCAACATGGCACACTATGGAGATGATTAATTATTGTTGTAAATTCATTAAGCTAACATGTTCAATCTGTTATTGCATCGGATATTATATTGTTTGTAAAATGTTTTTATTGTAATATCTTGTAGAGCCAACCTACTAAAATTGGTCTTAGGTTATGGTATAAATGTAAGATCTTATTTATAAGATCAAGTGTGGAATGCAAAAAAGGATTGTGTGAAGGTATATGCGAGATTAAGCAGAGCTATACACAAAGACATCATATGAAGGTGAAGCTAGGTTTTTGAGAAAGCATATCAGCATTACACCGGTACTGAATCTAGCATATGAAGATGCTATTTTTGTGCAGTACATTCTTATTGGATTTAACCATCCAACTATAGTCAGTGTGAATCCCATTTTGTGATTGAGTAGTGAGCTCTAGGTTGTTGGCCTTTCTGCATGTGCAGACCCCATTTATGTACACTTACTATCTGCAGTAGTATCATCTGATTGTGGGTAAGGTTTCCCACCATGGTTTTTCCCCTTACAGGGTTTCCACGTACAAATATTGGTGTTATGTGTTGTGGATGACTTTGTGTTTATGTTTCATGCACTAATCCTTACCGGTATAGCAATTAACTATTATAACTATCTACCGGCACACTTAACTGGTTTACCGGTATTAAGCATTAAGTTGGTTGAACTATTTTTGGTTTAAATTTATTTGACAACTAATTCACCCCCCCCCTCTCAGTTGTCCCCGGGACCTAACAATTGGTATCAGAGCTTTGTCCTCCTTTGCAGAAGTTTAACAGCTTGAGGAGATCCAATGTCTACTAATTATTTCAGGAAGGACAGTCCTAAACTTGATGGAACCAACTATGACATATGGAAGATCAGAATGGAGACAAATCTGAATTGCATTGGAAAAGACATCTGGGAAGTTACAAAAATGTTTATACTACTGCTTCTCTCGGTCATCTTAATCCACCTACCTTAGGTAAAGATGAGGAAAATGATTGCAAAGCAAGAGAAGCACTTTTGAGCGCATTATCAGATCAACAAATTATGGGACTATCAGATAGGTCTACTGCTAAAGCTATTTGGGATCATTTGGAAACACTAAATGAAGGAGATTCCACAGTCAAAATTGCAAAACTTGAAAGTTTTCGAGTCAGGTATGAATATCTGAAAATGGAAGAAGATGAAAGGATTTCTGCTTTTATGGAAAGAGTAAATGAAATTGTTTTGGGTATTAAATATTGTGGAGGAACCTTAAGTGAGGATGAAATTGTTTCAAAAGTCTTAAGAGGATTGCCACCAGCATATAAAATGAAAGTCACTACTATAAATGAGTTAAGAACAATGCCTAATACATCAGTTACTAGGGATACATTGATTGGGAAACTTTCAGCTTTTGAAATTGAAGAATTTTCTCCTGTTGCTACTATAAAGACAAATTTAGCTTTCAAAGAATCAACATCATCTACTCCATCATTTGACAAATCTGATTGGAAAGCCTTTTATGCAAGAGAACTTGAAGAAAGCAGGAAAGAAAATGAAGAACTTGAAGAACTTGAAGCACTATTTGCAAGGAAAATGCCTAAAGGTCCAGTTGGAAGTCAGTATGAAGGTAAAGCACCCTTTAAATGTTTTAAATACAATGAGATTGGTCATATGGCTTCAAGATGCCCTGATAGACATGCTAGACTAAGAGAAGAAGCCAGAAGAACATACAAGCCTAACCTTGAATATCAGAGATACAAATTTAAGAAGAATAAAGACAAATCTTGTTACATTGCTGATGAAGGTGTGACTGATGATTCTGATGAGGATCTGACAGACAATGGAAGGGTTTTTGTTGCTATAATAGAAGATCAACTGGAACCTACTGCTCAATTGGTAGAACAAGCCCTGGCAGCTAAATTTGAAGTAAAAGAGGAATGGATCATTGATTCAGGATGCTCACATCATATGACAGGAGACAAAGGTAAATTCTTGAACTTTCAAGAATACAATGGAGGCTTAGTAAGATTTGGAGATGACAAAGCTTGTTCAATCAAAGGTAAGGGTTCAATATCTCTTGATGGTAAGCATAACACTGACAATGTCTACTATGTTGAAGGATTAAAGCATAATCTTTTGAGTGTTGGTCAATTAGTTGAGAAAGGATTTCAGTTACAATTTAAAAATGGAAAATGCAAAATCATGAACAGAACTGGTTTGGAAATTGCAACCGGTAATCAGACTAGAGGTAATATCTTTCATTTGAATAACAATGAAAAGACATGTTTAATTGCACATATAGATGAAAGTTGGTTATGGCATAAGAGACTCTGTCATGTAAACTTTGATTGCATGGTAAAGATCAGTACTGCTAAGGCAGTTAGAGATCTACCTAAAATTGTCAAACCTCACAATACAGTATGTAAGGAATGTCAATTTGGAAAACAAGTTAGAACTAGTTTCAAAAGTATTCTAGAAAAATCAAATAATGCTCTTGATTTGATTCACACAGCTTTATGTGGTCCTGCTAGAACTAAAAGCTTACAAGGTGATAGATATTTCATGCTAATCATTGATGACTATTCTAGAATGTGTTGGGTTACTTTTCTCAGAGATAAATCAAAAGCACTTGGAAAGTTCAAACTGTTCAAAGCAAAGGTTGAAAATGAAACCGGTAAGAAAATCAAATGTTTAAGATCAGATCAAGGAGGTGAATTTACATCTAGGGATTTTAATACATTCTGTGAAGTGAATGGAATAAGAAGACAACTATCAACACCTCGGACACCACAACAGAATGGAGTTGTTGAAAGGAAAAACAGACCTATCTTGGATGCAACAAGAAGTATGTTATCAGAAGAAAACCTACCACATGTGTACTGGAGAGAAGTAGTTAGCACAACGGTCTATACATTTAACAAAGTTCACATCAAAGGTAAACCGGTAAGACCCCTCATGAACTATGGTTTGGTAATACTCCTACTCTCAAGTATTTTAGAATTTTTGGAAGTAAATGTTATATAAGAAGAGATGAGTATATTGGCAAATTTGATCTTAGAAGTGATGAAGGAATATTTCTTGGTTATTCATCTAAGAGCAAAGCATATAGATGTTTTAACAAGAGATTACAGAAAATTGTTGAGAGTACAAATGTAAAGATTGATGAACAATTCAGAGGAACTTCAAGGTATATAGACTCTGAACTGACGACAAAAGTTTTGACAAATGAACCTACTCTAAATCCACCAGTATAGAATGAAGATCCAGTTACCCCGGTATCATCTAAGGATTCCACAGTAGTTGAGGAACACCAGCAAATTAAGACACCCCAGTATGTAAGATTGAATCATTCTGAAGATCAGATAATTGGAAGCAAGTTTAAAGGAGTTATGACAAGAGGAAGATTGGAAAATGAAGAGGTATGTCTTATTTCTCAAATTGAACCATCATCTGTTAATGAGGCATGGGAAAATAGATTTTGGATTAAAGCTATGGAAGAAGAATTAGAACAAATTGAGAAAAACAACACTTGGACATTAGTTCACCGGCCTAAAGATAAAAATGTAATTGGAACCAAATGGGTATTTAGAAACAAACTTAATGAAGATGGTAAGGTTGTCAAAAATAAAGCAAGACTAGTGTGTAAGGGATATTCTCAGAAAGAAGGAGTTGATTACAATGAAACCTTTGCACCGATAGCTAGAATTGAGGCAGTTAGACTATTTTTGGCTTTTGCATCACACAAGAACTACAAAGTTTATCAAGTGGATATTAAATGTGCATTTTTGAATGGAGATCTTGAAGAGGAAGTATACATTGAACAACTTGATGGATTTTCTTTGGCAGATAACAATGATATGGTTTGCAGGTTAAGAAAAGCTCTGTATGGACTAAAACAAGCTCCAAGAGCTTGGTATGCAAGATTGGATAAATATCTTTTAAAGATTGGTTTTACTAAAGGAAATGCAGACAACAATTTATATTATAAAGTAACTAATGATGAAATCTTGATTATAGAAGTATTTGTTGATGATATAATATTTGGAGGAGAAGATGGATTATGTAAGGAATTTTCTACTAAAATGCAACAAGAATTTGAAATGTCCATTATTGGAGAAATAAAATTCTTTTTAGGATTGCAAATTTCACAGACTGATAAAGGTATATTCTTGAGTCAATGCAAATACTTAAAAGAGTTACTAAAGAAATTTGGGATGGAGAACTCTAAACCGGTAAGCACACCTATGGCAACAAGTGACAAATTATCACAAAAGGGATGAATCTACACCTGTTAATCCAACTAGATACAAATCTATGATAGGAGGTTTATTGTATTTGACACAAACCAGAGCTGATATTATGAATGTAGTATGTATTGTTTCTAGATTTCAAAGTAATCCTAGAGAAAATCATGAATCAACAGTAAAAAGGATTTTCCAGTACTTACAATGCACTATAAATCTTGGATTATGGTATCCTAGAGATGAAAACTTTGAATTATGTGCATACACAGATGCAAATTGGGCAGTAGATATGGATGATAGGAAAAAGCACCACCGGCGGAGCATTCTTTCTTGGAAACAGATTAGTTTCTTGGTTGAGTAAGAAACAAAGTTGTAAATCTTTATCAACAACAAAATCATAATATGTTGCAGCAACAACTAACTGTACACAGGCACTATGGCTTAAGCAAATGTTGAAAGACATAAAGGTAAAATGCAAGGAACCTATTACTATCTATTCTGATAACACTGCAACAATTGATATATCTAAGAACCCTATATTACATTCTAAAACCAAACATGTTTCTATCAAACTGAATTTTCTAAGGGAAAAAGTTGAAGCTAAGGAGATAAAACTGGTTTATGTGAATACTAAAGAGCAGATTGAAGATATTTTCACTAAATCTTTGCCTAAAGAGACTTTTGAGTATCTCAGAGATCAGCTTGGAGTCATACCACCACCGGTAGAGACTTAGACAATTGATGTTTTTCAGCAACTAGCAGAATTAACAGAGAAATCTTTTATTCCGGTCTTTGATGAGGAAGCTACCTCCTAGGGGGAGTAGTTGGTATATTGAATTGATTGGTATTTTGTATATGAACTTGGCTTTATTGTAACTTTAGCATTTGATGTCAAAGGGGGAGAGATATCTATGGAAAAACACATTATCTTTTGGAGAGATTAGTATTGAAAAACTTTGGAAAACGCATGTTGCTCCTAGGGGGAGGGATTGTTTAGGAGAGATTATTTTCTGGTTATGATCTTTTTGGAGATTGTTGGTTTTTGATACTTGGCATTTCTGTTTTAGCACTTTGATGGTTTTTCCATCTTGTGTTGCCATCAATGCCAAAGGGGGATATTGTTGGTATTTTGGTATGGTTTTGTCATTGATGTCAACACCTACTAAAACACTAGCACTTTGGAGATCCAACAACATTCACCGGCAAGCAAGTAACTATTGCACAATTAATGGTATATGGTACACCGACAAGATATAATGATCATCGATACTTGGAATGGCATGGAAGACACATGGTTATGTCGAAGACATCATCTGGACATCTTGTCCTAGAGTTTTGATCATTGGTATATTCATAGTTGTATATTTGCTATTACTGGCAAATAGGTCTAGGGTTACACTGGCAGGTTTATCTTTTCCAGGTCAACATGGCACGCTATGGAGATGATTAATTATTGTTGTAAATGCATTAAGCCGACATGTTCAATCGGTTATTGCATCGGATATTATATTGTTTGTAAAATGTTTTTATTGTAATATCTTGTAGAGTCGACCTACTAAAATTGGTCTTAGGTTATGGTATAAATGTAAGATCTTATTTATAAGATGAAGTGTGGAATGAGAAAAAGGATTGTGTGAAGGTATATGCAATATTAAGCAGAGCTATACATGAAGACATCATATGAAGGTGAAGCTAGGTTTTTGAGAAAGCATATCAGCATTACACCGGTACTGAATCCAGCTTATGAAGATGCTATTTTTGTGTAGTACATTCTTATTGGATTTAACCATCCAACTGTAGTCAGTGTGACTCCCATTTTGTGATTGAGCAGTGAGCTCTAGGCTGCTGGCCTTTCTGCATGTGCAGACCCCATTTATGTACACTTACTATCTGCAGTAGTATCATTTGATTCTAGGTAAGGTTTCCCACCATGGTTTTTCCCCTTACATGGTTTCCACGTACAAATATTGGTGTTATGTGTTGTGGATGACTTTGTGTTTATGTTTCATGCACTAATCCTTACTGGTATAGCAATTAATTGTTATAACTGTCTACCGACACACTTAACTGGTTTACCGATATTAAGCATTAAGTTGGTTGAACTGTTTTTGGTTTAAATTTATTTGACAACTGATTCACCCCCCCCACCCTCTTAGTTGTCCCCGAGACCTAACAGTTAATAAGTACCTATGGAATCTATTTCATTGAATTTCCTAGGTTTACATATGTTACGGTGGGAGGCTTTGAAGGTGAACCATTTAGATTGTCACGGTATGCCTTAGACCATTTTGTGTCAATTGAAATTTGTAAACAACTGACCCACATTGATAGAAAATCAATAACAAAGCAAAATTTAGGCATTTCCTTCCCTATTGAACTGGGGTATTATATTGTAAGTTAGTTTGTGATACTTTGAACCTAGAAACAGAGTTCAAAAAGTTGAATTTTCAGTATTATACAACCCGCCCAAATTTTGATAGTAAAGGTTATGCACGGGCCCATTTGAGCCTTAGGGCAAGTTTTTCTCATGTTCCTCAACTAGAGAATTTTTGGGTGGATTGCTATGATGAATTTGAAGTCAGAAGGAGAATATGGTTCAAGTTCACTATGAACCAAATTGTTAATCTCAAATTGGAGATGAGTGTTCTCGAGTCTATAGATGAAGGAGAGAATGTGGAAGACCCTCAATATGATGAAAAGGTTTAGGGTCATCCTATCCTAGAAATTGACTGGGATAAAGATGAAGAAGATCAAATCCAGATCAGGACATTCCCCATGATAAGAAGAACTGAGAAATGGTTGAGGGATCGAAGAATTGGAAAAGTGATGATAAAAAATCCCCCTTGACAGGCCCTAAATATTGCATCTAATGAATCTATACAATCTTGTGGTGTAGGTGTTGTTAAAGTTAAGATTAAAAGTACAACCACCAAGAAAGAAAATAAATCTTTTGTAAGCCACCTAACCGTCCATGCGACTCGATCCAGGAGTAAGAGTAAAAGTATGAGATGTCTAGACATAAAGGTGGTTGTTTATTTAGAGGCACTTCAAGAGGCTGATTAGAACCAAGAAACTCACGCTGTGGAGAATATTGATCCAGATAAATCACTTGAAGAAGTGTCAGATCCTATAAGCACTATGATGCAGGAGCATCCATTCAAGGCATTCAGGGTACCAAGGTGAAGAATGGTACAAAGTCATCCAATGAAGCAAGGAGACCTATAAGGTCCTCACATGATGTAATAATGGCCATTAGAGCCAACCAAATTGGAAAAATGTCAAAGAAGGTATGGCAAAGATGAATGACAAGATAGTCAGATAGAGCATGATTCATGAGGAAGAAAGTGACAATGAAGAAATTGCAGCAGCAAGGATAGAGCCAGTTGATCCAAAAGATGCAAGATTGGAGAGGATCCTGAAGGCAGTAAGTCTTGGAGACTCTAAGGTAAAAGTTGAACTTCCTTTTTATGATGGAAACATGAATGATGAAGTCTTGTTGGATTGGTTTAGTGCTGTAGAAAACTACTTTGAATGTGATGATATTGCTGACAAACACAAAGTTAAGATTGCCAAGTCCAGGTTGAAGGGGCATGCATTGTTATGGTGGGATAACCTGTAGGTTGATAGGGTGAAGAAAGGTTGGCCTAAGATCTCATCATGGACAAGGATGATGGAGAGGATGAAGGAAAAGTTCCTTCTTGAAGATTACAAAGTTCAGTTGTTCAAGAGAGTGCATGGACTGAGGCAAAAGGAGATGGATGTCTCTAGGTATACTGAGGAGTTCCACAAACTTGACATCAGAGTTTCTCATGATGAAGATGTGGAAGAGAAAGTGGCAAGGTACCTTGGAGGATTAAGGTACAATATTCAAGATGAGATGAGCATGGCTATGCCCAAGACTCTTGAAGAATGCTTCCGTTTGGCCATGAAGGCTGAAGAAAAGTTGAAGAGGAGGCAAGAGAAGACAAGTGCTTCAAGAGGAGTCCAGAACAAGGGCAAGAGTGGCAGTTCAAGCCATGAACAAACTGAAAAAGGCAAGGACAAAGTGACTGATCCTAGAGGAGACCAGAAGAATGGGAAGAAGAGCTTCTCTGGCAAGTGCTACAAGTGTGGAGAAGATGGGCACCCATTCTACAAGTGTCCTCTAAGAGAAGAAAGGAAGAATGAGAAAATAGTTGCTTTGGCTCAAGATGAGAAGTAGCAAGATGAAGATGAAGGGGAAGGACCCCATCATTATGCACATCCAGAAATCGGAGAATGTCTTATGGTGGGAAGATCTTCAAGTCAGCATACACCCAAGGTATCAATCTTTAGGACTAATTGCAAATGTTATGGCAAAGTTTGTAAGGTGATAATAGATTCTGGTTCCTTTGACAATATAGTGTCATATGAGATGGTTAATAAACTTCATTTGCAAAAGATTCCACATCCTAGTCCTTATAAGATTTCTTGGATTACTGATGAACAAAATGTAGTTGTGTATGAACAAGCATTTGTAGAGTTTTTAGTTGGAAACTACCATGATAAGGTGCTATGTGACATTGTGCCTATGACATGTTGTCATATCCTTTTGGGGAGACCATGGCAAGCCTTGAGGAGGACTTTACATGATGGATACAATAACACCTATGCTATTCACAAGGATGGAAGGCGATTCATACTTGCACCTCTACCAAGTGATGGATTCAAGGAGAAAAGAGTCATCTATTTTGGTAGGAAGGAGAGTATTGATTTGCAGGTCCAACAAAAGGATGAGATCTTCAACGCCATGCCTAAGGTGGAGCAGTCCTTGTTGGTGCAGAAATCAGAGTGTTTTGGCGAGCATGTCAAAAGTACACATAACCAGGTTGATGAGAAGAGAAATGGGGTCATGATTGGGCAAGTTTGGTGTCCTTGGGTGCCACCAATGGATGCAATGGAAGGCCTATCCTTGGAGGGTAGGAATTCAGTCACCTTTGACCATTTGAACCAGCTTTTAGAGCCCATAGCATAGCAAATTCATGACTGTCCCAAAAGTGCAGTCCTAAAAAGACAAAATGATGTGTTTTTGCCTTTGTTGTCTAACATGTTTGTTGTAGGGA
Organism: Cryptomeria japonica; assembly: GCF_030272615.1. Lineage (NCBI taxonomy): Eukaryota > Viridiplantae > Streptophyta > Pinopsida > Cupressales > Cupressaceae > Cryptomeria > Cryptomeria japonica. The sequence goes on along the minus strand of NC_081410.1, from coordinate 635,511,179 downwards.
AAAAGGGAACATTAATGCAGGTTCAGAGAGGATTTTCATGTAGTATAGCACCTAGGAAGAGGAAGACAAATCTGTCTTGGAGATCTGACTCTTGGGACAAGAGTTCTTTTTGTGTTGGGGTGTATGATGCAGGAGCATCCATTCAAGGCATTCAGGGTACCAAGGTGAAGAATGGTAAAAATTCATCCAATGAAGAAAGGAGACCTATAAGGTCCTCACATGATGTAATAATGGCCATTAGAGCCAACCAAATTGGAAAAATGTAATAGGAAACCCAAAAGTTGAGAATTGCAAGTATGTGCAAAATTGACAATTTTGGCCTAGAACTTGATTTTTGGGTAGGAGATGAATTTTATGAGTAAAATAGGTTTGGAGGGTCATATAATGACCATAGGGACTGATTCCATGCATTGGATAAGCCATTTTAGCAAGTTGACAACTTTGTGTGACAACATGACAACTTTTTGTGCATTTTTTGTTGTCAAAAGTTGCAAAATTGCATTTTTGGTGGTTAGAGGGTAGTTATCCATTTGGATTCGGTTTGGAATGATCCAAAAACTATATAAAACTTGTAATAAATCCCTAAAAAGAGGAGAGAGGGGATTGGAGATCGAAATACAAGTTTTGATGCTTCAATAAAGGTGAAATAACCCTATTTTTCTGCATTTTATCACGTGGCAGTTTGAAACTCTTTAATTTTCCATGCATTTATGAATTGATTTCTGTTCAAACTTGATTGGAGGTTGATCTAAGATGTATTAGCTTCATTTTGATACCAAGATTGATTGATTTGGTGTCCATTTGAATAAGTTATAAGCATTTTTCTATAATCGGTTAAAACCCAGATTTAGGGTAAGCAGCAGGCTTGTAAATGTAATTTCTTTCATTTCATTGCATTTCTTGACCCCAAACTTGGCAAGGGGCTTGGGGAAGATGTATATTACCTTGTCAAACCATTGGTTTGAGGTTTTTCAAGGTTGACATCCTTGAGAGTTGCAGATTTGCAGGGTTAAGCATGATGAAGATGCTTGGTAGGGTATTGGTTTGACCAATCTACCTTAAGGATGGTACCTTTTTATGAAGGAAACCATCTAGTCAGGTCCTAGGGATGGTGTAGGGTCCATCAATTTGATGGTAAGGTGCCTGGAGGTCAGACATTGACCAAGCCCTAGTTTCTTAGGGTCTACATGCTCAAATTTGGGGCTTTCTATGTTGCAGGTGGTTTGAGTCTAATTACTCTCATATTTAAGAATTTTATAACATATATTGCCACTGTCCAAGAGATGGAGTTCAGGGGTTAATATTTGAGGGGTGTTCCTTTGTTAAATGACCCACTTTTATGCCATTTTGCAGTCCAAAAGTTGTAGCAGCAGAGACATGGTCCAAAACAATCCCTATCAAGTTTCACATATGTTGAAGAAATTAAAAAAGGGTATCTAAAAAGCCAAAATCTTTGTCCAGTGCTTTGGAAAACTTTTGAGTTAGTTTCTCTAGAAGGTCTCTACAGGGCTACAAGAGGGGCAATTAGGCCTCTTTGGCAATTCTTGGTGTTTGAGTGCTCCTTTGGGTTTTAGGTCTCAAAGTCCACCAAGACCTATTCAATTGCTTTGTGTAAGGTGTCATGAAGTGTCTTAACCATTGGTGAGTGCCTCGGGGTGTTTGAAATCCATTTGTGTCTTTTATGCCATTTGATCTTGTTTGGGGAAGGGCTTTGAAACCTTGTATTTCCCTTATATGCCTGATTGGTTTGAATCTCTCAGTCCACCACACTTACCTCTGCATCACACTATGGTGGTAAAAATGTGACACCCAACCAGAATCCTCTAGGTAAGGGCGATGCAACTAGTACCCCTAGATGGATGGAAAACTCTTTCAGTAGAAAGAAAAGGAATGTGGTACCAATATCTCTACCAATTGAAGATATAGTAAGCAAGTGTTTAGGGAAAACCCCCAAGTCTAAGAAGTTGAAAACTACTTCAAGGATGGACTTCGATCTAGACACAGGAAATTGCATTGTAGAGGTAGCTCGTCCAGTGACAGATGAAGAGGTAGAAAACTCCACGGTGAAAGATTTTACTATTGAGAAAATCAACCTTGGGACTGCCTCAAGAGCTACAGATGTACATCACTTGGAAGCCTCTACAAAAAAAATAATCACTAGGACTGGGAAGGATTAAAAAGATAAACAAGAGCATAAACAAATAATGAAGTCAATGGCAAAATAAATTGAAGCAATTCATAATCCCAACCGTCAACCAAGAACTCAGTTGCCTACATCTTTTGACCCTAATCAATAAAAAGACACTGGGTCAGATCTAAAGAAGAAAAATGGTAACTAAGGTCTTTCTTGATTGGTTAGAAGGAGTGGTTCAAGCTGGTACAGGATACATCAGAGATCTAAGTAATATGAAGATACCATGGTGGTAATAAGGGAGTTGGAAACAAAAATGGCCACATGGAAAAATGAAGAAGCCAAATGGATTGAAGTGATCACTTAGATGAATGAAATTCAAAAGTATGGTGTAATTAAATTTATAGCAGAGAAGGTTGTGCCTAGCTTAGATGATAATGTGTTATATGTCTGCAAGAAAATAATAGAATGGAGGAATTCCATTGTGAAACAGGGACATGAGGAATTGGTGACGTTGATGAAAGAATTAACATAACTCACTGTCAATGAAGAATGATTTAAAATGTATTGATGTCAAATGTTTAAGGGATGCTGGTAAAACCATAGAGGCTATAGATACCATAATTTAGTCTTTCAATGAAAAGATCGATCATGTAAAGGAAGCAAAAACATTGACAATAGAAGATTTCTCCAAGGTAGCAAAAATAGGGTCTATGTTAACCCTCTGCATCAATTACCTGGACAATCATGTGAACAAGGTAGCACAAGTTAGGAAAGATAAATAAGTTTGGAAGCAACAAATTTCTTATATTGGGCTTCCTAACTTTATAGACATTCAAAACTTCTCCACAGCTCACTTGGAGTGTAAATGTGTCACCATCGCAACACAGAACCAGCCTGGAAGTTCCACATCACAACACTAGCCTTGATCATTCCAACATATTTCAGCCTTTGTTTTAGTTTGTTTGAATAGTTTTAGTTATGCAAAAATTGATTTTTACTTCAGGGAAAGGTTAAGTAACCTTGCATTTAAAAGACAATTAGCCTATGTTGGCTATATATATATTTTAAAATAACTTTGAAAAGGTGTGAGAGTTTTTGGGGCTTATAGACTTAGTTATATTTTGATATATGGTGTTTTGAGAAAGACTTTTATTTGTGAATAGAATGAATGAATGATTATTGCAAGCTTAATTCCGTGTGTTTGAGTTAATGGAAATAAATTTATATGTGGATTTATTTTTAGTGAGATAGTCGTTCATTTCTTTTATGATTCATAATATATCCTATTGGAGTTGCTTGGTTTATAAGCTCATGTTAATCAATTTTATTAGAAATTAGAGAGAGTTTGGGTGCTTTGTTTATTGAGATTAATTTCATGAAAGATCATATTCATAACATGGCTATGTATGAATGGTAGTTTGCGTTTAGTATTTTTTGGTAAAAATTATGTTAGTAAGTTTATTTTATGTTTAAATCATTCATTGAATATCATAAAGGGAGTTGTACCTCAATTCATAGGGAAACTGTTTATAGTTTACCCAACTGATTGGTTACTGATTTGATCCTTAGAAAGGGTTACAAATTCAAATACACATATCATCATTGGGGACAAATCTATTAAGAAACACAAAGAAAAAGACTTCCTATAATTCTTATAACCCCTCCATCCCATGAGGCAAAATGAAGAAAGAAAAATATACTATGGGGAGCATATATGAATGGATTTTGAAAAAGTTGAAGTAAAATATTTTAAAGCATTTAAATGTTTCTCCCCACCATCCCGCAGAGGAGAAAAAGTAAGGGGAAATGGTTACTACCCCCTCCATCCTACAGAGAAAAGTAAGCAAATTAAAGAATGACATATGAATGTAGGGGAGGCAATGATATCCCCTCTACCCCGCATAAGATACTAGGACAACAAAAAAACATTGTGTGGGTGCAGGATCACCCAACTTTGTTGTGTGGAGTTATGTTAGGGTTTGGTAGGAAAGGAAAAGTGATGTTGAGGTTGAGATTGGTTCATGGAAAGGCCATGACTGTTAGGATTTCCAAAGATACTGAGAGGGGGGGGGTGAATCAGTATCTGACTGGTTAACAAATTTTCTGATCTTATTAAACAAATTGCATTCCAAAATTGTGTGCTGGTAAACAAGAATTAATGGAGTAAATAAGAACAATAATCACAACATAGAAAGCACACCATAACACAAGATTTTTAATGAGGAAACCCGATGTGGGAAAAACCTCAGTGGGATTTGTGACCCACAATATTCACTCACTGGACAATAAATGAATATTACTTACAATAGGGGCCTACACATGCAGGAAGGCCAACTGCCTAAAGCTCACTACTTAATTACAAAAGGAAGTCTCACTGACTTACAAAATGGATTATGCAAATCCAATATAATGTACTGCTTTGGTTCAACATCTTCTATGCTAGGTTCAGTACTAGTTTAAGCTCATACAATAACCATAAACCTTACTCCAAAATCTACCTTAATATTCACATGTTCACATCTACCTCTTACTTACATAAATGATCTACAAGATCTCATACTTATATATGAGTCCTATTACAATTCGCCTTGTCGGCTTACAAAAAGATATTACAATTAAATACAAAATGCAATAATCAAAATCCTGTCGGTTAGGGTGTCAGTAGTCATCTTTGCTGCTGCTGGTAAACTATTTGCCAATGTTGGTGCCAGAGGATTGCAAGGTTGCCATCAATGACAATAACTTCAATCACCTACAATTTCTCATTGGAGTGTCCATTTTCCAACAATCTCCCCCTTTGGCATTGATGGCAACACCCATGAGAAAAATCCAAAAATGTATCCAAAATTGAAGTCCATTTTTTTTTTGCCAAAACTGTGTGCTCCCCCTGAGCAGATGATCTCTTCTGTCCATTATTTTCTTCATTCCTACTACTCCCCCTTTGACATCAATGACAAAGGTTGTCAAAAATGTCAACTAAGTGTAGTTCTCACCTGGAGCCCTGTAACCGGTTGGTTACAATCTGAAATAGATTTGCCAGTACAAAATTTAAGCTATTAGTGAACCTTTCATTGTCTTTTAATGCTGCTTCTATCCTTTGTATTGTACCGGTGAGTATGTGCATTTTCTCTTCTGGTGTCTTTAGTCCAGGAACAAGTGCCTCTGATATCTGTTTTCTTAAAGAGATGAGGATGTCAAGTTTCAGACCAAGTCTGCATTTTAGTTCCTTAGCCTTGTACTTTATTCTTTCCTTTTGCTTCTCCAATTTCTCAAGTTTTTCCTCAAATTCTCCTATTTCTTGCTCTATTAATGATAATGGTTTTGGTGAACCAATGAAATTATCAGCAATATTATTTATTTATTTCTATGCTTTACTGATATTCTTGTTTATGTCCATTGTCAAAACATCAGTCTTGCATGTATCCCTATACAACTCCTTGAATTCCATTATTGTTTTTTCTAGTGCCGGTAATAAGGTATCAACATGTTTCTTGCATCTCCTTATTGTCTCATCAAAGAATTTTTCTTTTTTCCTTGTTTATTTTCTCACTGAATGTTTCCTCATTAATTTGATCAACTATCAATAGGTTGCCGGTGATATACTTAGACAATGTGTCTAGTTGACTCAAAGAATCTTTATTGTCCATATTGTACTTGGGTGCAATCAATTTCAAAATAGGGATGGTATCATCAATTGCCTTATATACAAGTGCATTGCAATATTTTATTTTCTTGATTGAATCCAACAATACCTCTATTACATTTGTCGGTCTGAATTCTATTAAGGAGGAACCAGAAGATTGTCCAACTACCTTAACAATTTGCATTCCATCAATGTGAGTAACCTCTTTGCTTATGGTGACCTGTGGTAGGTCAGTCTGAGTCTGCATCTCAACTAGCAAAGGTTTGGGTTTCTTAGCTGTTGCCGGTGGCACTGACTCTGTCTCAACCTTTTTCTCTTCTGATTTCTCAGTGTGTACCTTAGTAAGTTTCTCTGTGCTTTCTTTTGTCAGTTTCTTTGATGAAGTCTTAGTGTTTTCTATCGATTTCTCTATGTGTACCTCTGAACTATCCATTGCCAGTATCTCAACAGATTTTACTGTGTTATTAGTAGCCTAGTGCTCTAACTCAGTAGGTTTCTCAATGTATGCACTAGTGGTATTTGTCACCGTTTCAGTTCCAGGGGGATCAACTAACTGTTCAACATGTGTTTCAGTCCCAATCTTAGCATTTCCAATTGTATCCTCAACATGTGTTTCTACAACAATATTCTCAGCCGGTGGCTCTATTGCCATATCTTTCTTCTCAGCGGTTTCCTTATAAACCACAATGTTAACCTCTTGTGTGTCAATATTTATAGTATATAACACCTCTGAATCATGATTGGTGTCTTCATGTGTAGTCTCCATACTCTCAATATTATCAGTTACCAGTGGTGTATCAATAGTTTGTGTCGATGGAGTATCAGAAGGAGGTGGGGGCAAATTGTCTGTTACTTTTATGCTGGGAGGACCACCTACCTTGCCTTCACCTTTATCCTCATCCTTTTGATAAACTCTGAAGGCTTTGGGCCTTTTAAGTTCTTCTTGCTTTTCTTTCTCCACAAAGAAGATTTCCCATTTGTTCGTTGTCTCTTCAATGATTTCATTCACTCTACCAGCCATTAAAGCTACATGTCGGTGACCAGTGGAAAATACAATCCTGTTAGCCTCACTTATCAATTCATCAATTTCTTTTGCTAGTTTCACTAGGTGAACTGCAAGTAATTTTTCAACCTTTATCTTCTTATCCAATTCCACAATTGCTAATCTCTTTGCATATAGTCTCCTATACAAATCACTTGGTAAATCATCTACAACTTCTATCAAAAATTTCTTGTAAATGCCTAAGTGTAGAATGACACTTTTTTCTATGTTTTCCTTTTCTTCATTAGTGAAAGTATTATACAACTTGCTAACATTGGAAAAGTTTCCTTCTTTAGTAATTTCATTTAGAAGATTATCAAGTGGAGGGATAACTTGTTTTTCCTTCTTCTTCCTTGGGGTTATTTTCTTTGCTGGAGGCCTTATTGCCTGTTGTTTCTGTCTTGTTCTCTTGGGTGCAAGAGAGTGTACTGGTGAAGGTTTCCTTTTTCTATCTACTCTCTAAAACTCTGCTAGTATTTCATTGTCAGAGGAGGTAGCAACTGGTGAAAGATGTGTTTCTGGTTGTAACCCTTCCAGGTCACTTTCCTTGACACCAGTTTTATTCAATAAGTCTTCCTTGATTTCTTTTGCCTGTTTGGTTATTTTTTTGCTTGTTTGTTCTCTTCTCTTCCTTTGTTTCATGGTTTGTACTTTTCTTTCAATGTTTTTAGTATTTCCAAATACTTCTTCTTCTCATTCTCTAGGGGCTTTGAGAAGGGCTTTAGCATATGTTTCTATTATGTTTTCATCTGCTTCATAACCCATTTCAGTTACTCAAACTGTTCTAGGAACCACTGCTTCCATCTAGATTTCATCCTTCATTATAACAAAGCATATCTCCTTTTGGTATTTTTCAACTATGGATTGAGATAATATTTCCCTTGTCTTCATTCTAGCCTTAAATGTCTGAAAGTATTCAATTATGTTCTTTTCCATCTCATCTCCCATGTTGGTAAAAATATCCAAAAGTTGTTTGCCTACTGGTATGTCAAAACCAAATTCTTTTCTACCTATACCAGGAACTTCCTTAGTGATGTATAGAAATAGAAATACAAGTTACCAAATCTTAATGTTCCTTTCTTTTCACCCTTAATTTTCTTCAGGTTATCAATCAATTCATCTTTTAGCTATTCACATATGCCAATCTTAGTGTTACTATTCACCATGTCATAAGCACTCTTTATACATAAACTAGAAACAAAGTTTAATCTATTGGCATGTGTAGCTTTGTATCCTAGAATCATGATAATGAATCTTACATTATCATACTTTACATCATTTAGTCTCAAGGATCTGCTGTCATGGGTTGCACCAGTTAGGGTCATCACAGTGTTGTTTGGAACCTTTTTAGTTTTATCAGGTCTGCTACCGATGGAAGGTAAGCTAGTTACTGCTCTAACTGCTTCTCTTGTAATCTTATGGATGGAATCTAGCCAAAATAATTCCCCATGAACTCTACTAAGTACAATTCTTATAACTTCCTTGGGAAAATCAGGAATGCTAAGTTTTTCCACAAAACCTAGGGTTTCAATTATCTTGTGTTCCGGTTTCACATTACCATTTTCATCACAAATTAAAGTCCTATACATGTTCATTATCTCACCAGCATGAAGTTCTTTAATATGGAAATGTATGTATATCCTAGGGTCTTTAACATAAGAAAATCCTTTGGGTATTTTAGAAAATGCTCCTAGGGTATCATCCTGCTTCGCTATTTTGGGTATGATTTTAAATATGGGCCTAGAGCATTTAATCATTTGAATTACAGTAGGGTTCACAATGAATTCAAGTGTAGAGGAGGAAGCCATTTGATAAATACCTTAATCTGCCTTTAGGTTTGAATGCTTGATAGATTTTGCTTCACTTCTCACTGTGGATGCCTTCACTTGGTTTTCGCGCTCTTAGGAAATTTGAATGCTTGGTGAGTGAAAAAGAGTGAAAAGCACTTGCTTTATAATGTCATTTCCTTCAACTACCATAATAAATGCCTGTCGATTAAGTGAAAACTTAACTCATCTACTAGTAAAGAATCATTTCATCTTCTTACTATCAACCGAGGGTAAACTAGCACATTTTCAATTTGTTGCCATACCCCCAAGGGATTTCTTTTCAGTTAGATGAAGAATCTCCTACCGATGGAGTGATACTTTGTTCTACCAGTGAAGGAATAGCCTCATCAACATTCTGATCTATCTTTCTAATCCATTGTTTTGAAAATTCTTGCTTTACCTCATCATCCTTCTCTTTACCTTTCAAACTAGGTCCTTTGTTATTTGTTGGTGATGCCTTACTTCTACAAAATTTTGCAATATGTCCAATCTTGTTACAAGCATAACAAGTCACATTGTTTTTCTGAATAGCTTTACCATATCCTATGCTAGTATGTGTTCTACATTGATTAGATAAGTGTCCAAATCTTCCACAAACATAACATCTTACATTCATTCTGCAATTTTCTGAATTATGACCAATTTTGTTGCATTTAGAACATTGACTGATGGGTGCATCAGTGTCCTGATAGTTTCTAGATCTACACTGATTTTCTCTATGACCATACTTGTTATAGTTAAAGAATTTCCCATTAAATTTGTAGGCATTAGGTTGTCTTACTGGTTTACTGCGATCATGATTGTTTGCAGTACCGGAGCTTTCACCAACCTCAAAGCCAAGTCCATTTGTATCTCCATTAGGTTTATGATTTTTCAGCATATCATCAAGTTCTTCTGAACTTTTCTTGAATTTATCCTTATGTTGATTTGCAGTAGCAAACCCATTTTCCAAAAAATCTTTATGTCTCATGAGTTCAGTTTTATCATGTTCCAAGTGAATCAGATTTGTCTTCAACATATCATTTGCATGACTGAGTCTTAGATTTTCATTTCCAGCATCATTGATTCTCCTAGCCAAGTCATCTTCATTCTTCTTTCTGTCTTCAGTGTCTTTACAAAATCTCATAGTCATATCTTGCATCTCATTCCTCAAGGTCATGTTTTCTTTCTTCATCTTTCTTACAAGATCATTAAGAGTTTCTTTTTCATCATCATCATTCTGTATCTTCTCATGAAGTTCTCTTCTTTTTCTTCTAGCAATAGTAAGATTCTCCTGAAGTCCTTGAATGATTTCCTATGCAGCCTTCAGATCATCTTCAAGTTTGACATTCTTCAACTTTTCTACATCATAATTTGCAAGAGCTATTTCGAATTGCTTTCTAAAGTTATCCATCTGTACCGGTGTCAGAATCTCCCTCAAGCTGTTAGGCTTTTGAAAAAAGAGGACTAGGCTCTGATACTAATTGTTAGGATTCCCAAAGATATTGAGAGGGGGGGTGAATTAGTATCTAACTGGTTAACAAATTTTCTGATCTTATTAAACAAATTGCAATCCAAAACAATGTACTGGTAAACACAAATTATTGCAGTAAATAAGAACAATAAGCACACCATAGAAAGCACACCATAACACAAGATTTTTAACGAGTAAACCCAGTGTGGGAAAAAACTCAGTGGGATTTGTGATCCACAATATTCACTCACTGGCCAATAAATGAATATTACTTACAATAGGGGCCTGCACATGCACGAAGTCCAACTACCTAAAGCTCACTACTTCATTACAAAAGGAATTCTCACTGGCTTACAAAATGGATTATGCAAATCCAATATAATGTACTGCTTCGGTTCAACACCTGCTATGCTAGGTTCACTACAAGTTGAAGCTCATACAACAACCATAAACCTTACTCCAAAATCTGCCTTAATATTTGCATGTTCGCATCTACCTCTTACTTACATAAATGATCTACAAGATCTCATACTTATATATGAGTCCTATTACAATTCGCCTTGTCGGCTTACAAAAAGATATTACAATTAAATACAAAATGCAATAATCAAAATCTTGTCGGCTAGGGTGCCGGTAATCATCTTTGCCCTTGCCGATAAACTATCTGTTGATGTAGAGTCTGCCGGTGCCGGTGCCATAGGATTGGAAGGTTTCCATCAATGACAATACCTTCAATCACCTACAATTTCTCATTGGAGTGTGCATTTACCAACAACGACATTACCTATAAATTGGGATTCAACCCAGTAGATCACACAACTTATTCAGAGGCATCTCCTCTCAAATAATGAAGTGCAAAGTCTGAAAAGTATGAATAAATCGAGGAGTAGAAGGCAATTTTTGTTGATGAGGGTTCAATGATGGACCAAAGGCTTGCAGAAAGCTTGAGGTCAAGGAAGAGTTTTTTGTAATGTGATGTTTCCTATAAAGGAGCCTATTGTTTATCAAAATCGTTTGTCCGAACTATGTAGGATATTATCGATTCCACACGAAAGATTATGTAAATGATAAGTTCACATTTTTTGTTGTTGTTGAAGATTCGGGGAATCTATAGCAGGATGTTGATTCTCTAATCATGAATGGTTCAGATATTTCTCACCAAATACTATCTCCATGGATGCCTTATGATCTTGGTTGCATGGATGGGGTTCTTATAGCATGGTTGCCTAGACATGTTTTTCGTGGCTGTGTAAGAAGATAGAAGGCTACAAGGATAATAATATAGACTTGCACTTGATTGTAGTAATGGAGAATGAGTTGAGACATTGCCTACAAATACACACCTCAAATGTATTACCAAAGTGATATATGGACCTACTGCAGTTGTATTGAACGTTCTCTCCTCGTGCCCAAAGATTTGGCATGACTTGGATCTACCTATGTAAGCATCATTTTTCCCCTTGTTCTTTTGTGGAAGCATATGGATATGGTACAAAAAGACCAAAGAAAAAGGTGTTGAGGATGATGTGATAAATTCATGCTTGAAGGGGTTGAGTTGGGCATATTTTCTTGATGCTCGATGATCATGTATGTAGCTGGTTTCAAATGTGTGTACATAGTAAATGGGAGTCGATGCTAATAACGATTCTAATGGGGTAATTTTTAGCAATAAAGGAGAGGAAAACTTAAACTGCTTAATATGTGTGACTAGTTTCAATTGAAAATCCATAAACCCGTAGCTGTACATCCCCTTTTAAAAAGCACTTTCTCTGTTGTCCTCAAATTCCATGATAGTGTGGGTATATGAAACATATGGCTCGTGTGAGTTGAGGAAATGAAAAAGCATAATGAAGAATAAATGTGTTTGGCACCCATGTTGAACCAAATTGAGACGTGTGATAAACTTGTAAGGCACTGAGAGTGGGGGGGTGAATCAGTGCAAGCAAAAACTTAATAAATCTGATTACAACTTTCACCAACTTGAAAATCAATAAGCATGCAAGAAATATAACCACATAAGAAAACATCCAACAAAGCATGCAAACCATAACACAATGATTTTTAACATTGAAACCCAACTGGGAAAAACCATGATGGGAATTAGTACCCACAAGGATCTTCTAACTGCAATATAGAGATCTGATCGGTTAAGGTCATACAACCACCCTGTTAGGGGCACACCCGGTTAAGAGTGTTTTAGCCTGATTTAGAGCTATACAATAAGACTTGTTAGGGCCCAAACTTGTTAGGAGTTACCCACATTATTGGGATTTACAAACACAAGCTAATGTGTCACCTGGTTAGAGGATTTTACCTTCGGACTTGCTAGGATCCTACCGCACCCTGTTAGGAGTGACCTTGTTAGAGGATTTTCTTGCTGCAACTATTAGGAAGACAACAAGTTCAACTAATATGAAGTTAGCACCTTTGTGCCTGATTAGATCTGCTTTTGCTCAGCTTCTATCACCGACTAGACATCAATACCCGACTTCTCCTTCAATTGGTCCATCAAATTCTCACTCTTGATACATGAAATCATACAACTTACACCTCCTTATAAAGAAATCTGTTAGGTCAGTTAAGAACCTTGGAAAAATTCCTTACGTTCATTGAATCTAGTCACCTTTTGCATTTTCCCACTCATTACACTTTTTTCTTATCGGCAAAACAATTCATAACTTAAAAACATAGCAATAAGTCTACCAGTTACTGATCAAACTAACTCTGCTATACTGGTTCTTTGTTCTCCCTGGTTGTGACAGGAAAATCCATCATAATTCGCTGAATACATCAAATTTGCTATTGCGGTTTGGAACATAGGTGCATGTTCCTATCTCCAACACTCCTATAAAACTATAACATCTAACTCTTTACCAATCGTCCATACCAGTCGCTTGATCATCACTATGTTCCTGTTTACCGGTTGACAACAACTTAGCAGTTTTATTGTCTAACTGATTTCATTACCGGTTATGCTATACCAGTTGGTCTAGATGACCTAGAAGACCTAGATGACTAAAAAAACATGGTTTCCATCAATGACAACACAAATAAAGTCATCCAACAACCTATTACAACTATTTCATCATCATCAAGCCAATAATGTCCCCCTTTGGCATTGATGGCAACACTTACGAAATTCTTTGTCTAAGTGTCACATTACAACAATCATGACTCAACTCAAATACATAATGCAAAAATCCCCCTTAGCAATTACATTCTATTACAAATTTTTTACTGACTTATACTAATCCCCCTTTGACAACAATGGCAAAGGTAAGTAAATACATTTGAAACAAATGAGTACAACACACCAAAATTTGCATTACCAAATGTATAAGAGTTTAAAAGTTTACAATTACATTTTGAGAAAAATATCAGCAAAATTAGTCTTCAAGACTTTCAAATCATTCTCCCATGTCTCTATAAGAGTAGATGCAATCTCAATGTACGTTCGAACCTGGTATGCAAGCTCTTCCATAGCATCAAGTATACTCATTTCAGGTGTAGTCAATGTTGGCATATGTGCAAAGTATGATGACATGATGATATTGTATGTTGTCATTGATGTCAATATGTTGAAGAGTGAACCGGTATATTGAAGTAAGTAATCGGTTGGCAAGAGAACTGATATGATGTTGTGAAATGGTATATGTGAAAAATTGAAGTAGTATGTTTGTTGAAGTGAATCATTATGTTGGAATGTAAACTGGTATATGGAATTTTTTCTATCAAGGTTTAATAAGGTATGACTACCGGTTGGTTGTCTCAGCTTCAGGGTTTCCGGTTAAAGTGTTCCAAGCCTGTGTGATTGAACCGATGACATCTTGTGATGAGTTAGCATTGTAATGGAGATCAGATCGTGTTTCCATGTCATCCTTGTGCACGTGAAGGATCTTGCATGAAGGAGATTGATCCTATCTACCTTGGGAATGTGCGAAGTCCCTGCAAATGGTGGAGAACGCGTGATGGGTTATCGCCTCCAAGAATTGGTGAAGAACGAATGATGAAGAACATCTTAAGATCTGTTCAAGACTGTTGCATTCAAAGCAAAGTGTTCAATGGTCAGGATTGGATCAACTGAACTGCTCAACCTAAATGTTTAGGGTTTAGGTTTTATGCTACTGACCTATCTATTTCTTATAAGGTCGATGTTGTGTGTGTATCTAAGAGCAGAGATATGTGATTCTTGCTAGACCAGATAAGAGAATTGATACCTATAGAGTGTGTGTGTAGAAGGAAGGAACTAAAGCGGATCTGCATTGGCATTGAGTGCTATTATCAGATCATTGTAATACTTGTTGATCTCTAACCACTTCAACAGTTGGAAAGTCCCTTAATAGGGTAGCTTTAACCAGCTTGTTGTAAATCCTTTAATAGGGTGACTCAAAACCATTGAGTTCATAAAATCCTCTAACAAGGTAACCGTTAACAGGGTTTAACCCTTAACCGGGTATTCTAGCCATCCCTTAATCAGGTGATCCCTAGCAGGATCGGTTCCTAACAGAACTTGTTGTAACAGTATTTAACCGAACTAGGCTCCTAACAGAGCGGACTTCTAAAGAGTTCAAGAACAGATTGTGGGTATTCATCCCCACCGTGGTTTTTCCCAGTTGGGTTTCCACGTGAAAAAAATATGTGTGTCATGTGTGATGCCTTTTCGTGTGATGCTTTGTTATTTTCTGTCAAGTGGTGAATCATGTTGAACTAGAAAGTTATCATATTTCTGATGGTAGATTATTTGTTTATTCATAAGGATAAAGTGAAAATGAGGGAGTAGGTTGTATGGAAAGCTAAGTGTTGCCGATTTATGTCTTTCACAGTCTCATTGTGTTTGACCAGTAGTAATCTGGTTTAGACCGGTGTTAGTGATTGCCAGTCAAGTTCACTGTTTGCAGTCAAACTTGTTTAGGAAAAGTTTTTGTGTCTGTATGGATTCACCCCCCCTCTCAGTACTAGTTTGGTACTCACTGTTCATCATTGAGTTATTAGTAAAAATTACCTCGGTCTCTTTGTATCCTCTCTACAAAATTTCTAATTTGGGGACTAGATGAGTCTATAAATCCTGCAATGATGTAGTCCTCTTAATCTGTTCTACCTCATATGACTTAAGCTTATGCTGTATTACTATGACAGATCTACCAAAAATTGTTGCTGAATCATTTCATGGATCAAATGATTCACTCAAACTTTTTAGCTCCTACTGAGATTCCTTTCTCTTCTTGATAAGATCATCATGTTGAACAATGAAAAGTTGCAGATTCTAGAAAGAATTTTACCTCCATTCTTCAAGGATTATTTGATTTGGTCCATATTCATAGTAAGACCTTCTCTATCTTTTTGAATTTCCTTGATCAATATCTCAATTCTTTTCTTTTCATATTCTTTCTCTACAATATGCAGAGTAGCCTCTCCAAGACTTTTCATTTTCTCCCCTAGTGTTGTGACCAAGTGGTCCAGTTTTTCAACGGGAGTTGTGAGACTATTAGTATCAGTCTTTGGTAATAGACTAAAAAATATGTCAACTATAGTCTCTATAGTTTGAGCTTCTCTCTTGTGAGCTCTTATTATCTTCGTCTTGGGCTTGGATTGTATTGCAAATGCAATATCCATTAGTTTTGTTGGACTCAACATATCCATATTTATTGGCCCTTGGATGGACATTGTATCATCATCCTTATCATCATCAATGTTTTTCTTTGAAGTAAGTGACCGGCAGGTTACTTTCTGTTCTTGTGCTTCTTCTTTCTGCTTCTCTTCTTCCTTTTCTAGAGGCTCCGTAGTTTGCACAACATCTATTTGTACACTCTCTTGTGTATCTTTCTACATCTCTTTTTCCTTCTCCGGTGGCTTTGTGGTTTGCACATCATCTATTATTGCATTCTCTTGTGTCTCTATCTTCTCTTCATCTTTACCAATTGGAATAACTTTTGGTATCACTGATTGTTGTTGGCAGTTGTCACTCAATTGGTTGGTTTCACTAAGTGGTCATTGATGGCAACATGATATCTTGTTCTAGCTTCATGTTTTGGTTTAGTTATGTATCGACAGGAACTTCATAGACACTACACTGACACTAGCACTGATAGGACAAAAGGATTACTTTGGTTATCGACAATGCAGATCGACATGGTTTAGAATATGGTTATCGGTATTGGAGGCTGATATCTCTTGGATCTGGCATCAGAATTTGTTTTTGATATTCATGTATTTATGTTATCTAGTTGACATGTAATTTGATATTGTAATTATGTTTATAAGCTGACATAAGGAATGATAAATTATATAGGATATAGGTCAATTGGATTAGATCATTTTGATGAAAGATAAGAGAGATTGTGATGGATATGCAAATGCGATATAATGCGAAATATATGAAAAAGATTATGTATGTGAGGATATTTATGTAAGGGTTATTCCGGTAAAGGGTTTAGGGTTTAAGACTAGAACTATATTCTGGCATAGAAGATGCTATCTTAGTAGTTCAACACTTCTCTGGATTGTAGTCTGGATTTATATGTAGTCAGTGAGGCTCCATTTGTGGTTGACCAGTGTGTTCTAGGCTATAAGCCTTCCTACAAGTGCAAGTCCCTTATATTTTGTAATATCTCTTCACATGGCCAGTGGATTAATATTGTGGGTCATAAATCCCACCATGGTTTTTCCTCTTTGAGGTTTTCCACATACAATTTTGTGTATTATGATTCTCATTTATGTGATTGACTTATTGGTTTCTTTACTTCTTTCGATTTTGTATGTACTGGTATATATTGATTGGTGTATGCATGTTTTAAGAAGGCTACAATTGATCATTTCGATATAAAACTGATTCAACCCCCCCTCTCAGTGTTATTGGATTCCAATAATTGGTATCAGATCCTTGTGCCTCAGATGAAGTTTAACAGCTTGAGGAAGATCCTGAATCCAAAATCCATTGATATGGGTTTGGGGAAACAACTTGAGATGGGACTTGAAGATTATGATGTTGAAAGCTTGAAGAACTTAAAGCTACAAGATGAAATGGATTCCTCTAAGGAATTCATTCTTGTCCTACAAGAGAGGCTATCATTTGTTCAAGCTAGGAGGAAGGAACTTTTGCAAAGTCAGGATGATGAAGAGAAAGATGCACTTAAGGAACAATATCAGAAATTGAGTCAGGAGAACATGGTTATGAGAAATAAAATGCAAGCTATAACTATGAGAATGTCTAAAAATATTGAGGACCGAAAGAAAAAGGAAGAAAATCTTGTCGTATCCCTAAAGAACAAATTTGAAGAATGTGGTAGGTTGGTTCATGAGAATGATATGTTGAGAACTAATTTAGTACAATTCCAGAGTAATGAACAAGAGCTTGAGAGACAAATGATAATTAAAAGAGAATATTTAACTACTGCAATCGAGTGTAAAGAAAAATTCAAGATTAGCTCAACACAACTAGATGAGTTATTGAAGAGACAAAGGTAGATTGGAGATTCCAGTGGACTTGGATTTTAGCAAGGACAAAGTTCTGATACTGCTAATAATGATCAAAACCATAAGGCACTGGTAAGGCAATTTAATGCTTATAAATTTAATGGTAGATGTTTTGTTTGCGATAAATTTGGTCACATGGCTAGACAATGTAGAAACAGAGCAAATCAGAACCCTGATTTTGCTCCCTGTAAATGTTCTAAATGCAATAAGTATGGTCATAAGATAGAAGATTATAGAATGAATGTTAAATTATATGCATGTGGAAATTTTGGACATATGGCTAATCAGTGCAGGTCAAGCAATTTCATCGGTTTTAGGAAAGCAATTCAAAGGAACAATGTTACATGTTACACATGTAATGAGGTTGGACATATTGCTAAATTCTATAGAAGTAGAAATCCATCAGTTGGTAATGGAGGATCAAATGAGAAAGGGAAAGATAAGATTAGTGAAATTTGACAAGATCATACTCAGAGATGGGTTAGAAAGATCAAAGAACAATCATCGGATGGAAATGCATCAGTTACTTATCCGACAAAGGAGGTTGCTCCTGTACTGACAGGTAGCTCATTTGGTAACTAAGGCAGATGCCTTAGGGGTAGGAAAAATTCATGAAGATGTTGCATATGCCCTAGGAAGAGGTCCTGGAAGATGTTCCAGATATTGGAGATGCTTATCTGGCATGGATATGTTTTGTTCAAGATCCGGTATCTTTCATCGCTAGTCATTTATGTCAATGGAAGATTAGGGTTTTTCTCGGAGGTTAAAAGGTCGAATTCACTTCATTATTGATCACCTTGTATTCAGAGTGAATTCAAAGAGACTAAGAGTGATCAAGGCATTTGAGAGAAATTTGATTTCTTCTTGAGCGATTTCATCAACGATTGAAAGAATTTGTTAGGGTTTTTCACCGAAAGCGATCAACAAGTATTTATCTTTAAACATGGAAGTGAGATCATCATCTATTCCTATCTTTGTTGCAAATTCAACTATAGTAGAAGGTCAAGGACCACCCCAGGCCAATTTTCAAGCGGTATCTGCATGTGGCTACCCTGGAAGATTTGGTTGGAGCATTTTCCGGTATTCCAGAGGGATTTGTCTATGTTGAAGATGTTAGGGCATACATACACTATCACATTGAGGACTTGGGAACATTTGAAATAAAGGGCATGTACATGAGCGAGCTGATGGGAGAATCTGGAAAGATCAAACCAACATACAAGCACATTGAAGAATTAGGGTTTACTGACATTCTAGACATCGTGAAATTGGAAGATGAGATAATTAGGTATGTTTTGAGTAGAGTACATGGGGAGTTTATCTAGTTGGACAGACCTTACAATATCACCAAGGAAGTCATCAGGGTAATCACTGGTTTACCATCGGCTGGGCAACATGCAGATAAGGAGGTTTCAAATGATTATGTCAATAAAATCACTAGCGCGACATGTGACATGAGATCTATGAGAATAAGCACTATTGCTAACACAGACATAAGATTCGGTAGCATGCTCATTAGGTATAAGGTAACTCAGTCAAATCAACTGAATTCTATTTCTAGTTCCAACATTTTCACTGCATACAAAATGATGAGAGAAAATGTGAAATTGGATCGATACGGTTGGATGTTAGATGAGTTATTAATAAACCTAGGAAAGATGAAGGGAGAAAAGAAGGGAACCTTTCGGTATGACAACTTAATAGTCCACTTAATATTATTTTTCATGAATGATACACCCTGTTTTGGTAAAAGGCAATGGGAATTTGACATCTTGGTAAGGAGACAATTGAAACAGTCAATTGCTACTTTAGGCAGTGAGAGAGATGATTAAATATGGGGTTATTTCAAGGGGTTTCAGAAATCTATGAAATCTAGGGAAAGGGTTCCTAAGTGTATTGTTAAAAAATATTCAACTAACATATACTTCATGGTGAAGAAGGATGAAACACTTATGGAAGCGGTTAAGCCCCAAAAGATTTGGATCGAGGAAATGGGATATGAAGTGGATGCACAAATTCTTGAGGCTTATGCAAAATTGTTTATTGATGCACACATTGATGTGGCAGAGAAGCCCTATGGTACTACAAAACAAAAATCATAAAAGGTTGCAATAGAGTTCAACCGGAAGAAGAGAGAGAAGAAGGAAAGAAAATAAAGAAAATTTGTTGAGAAGATCTCATAGGACATCAAAGAATTAATTGATATTGTCCCAGAGAAAGGAAAGAAGAGGAAGAATCTAGAAGTACACATTGAGCCTATTACAGTAGAGTCTGAATCTGAGGATGACACACCCTTGGCATTCAAGAGTGTTGTAAGGAAGAAAATAGAAGAAACAAAGGTAGAATCTAAAAAGAAACTGATTAGAAAGGTTACACTCAAAATACCAGCACAAAAGCAAGCACTAAAGACAACATCTTCAGTTGCATCCGGTACTGCAAAGAGGAAGAAGAAGAGTGACATCGATCTGGCAATTCAATTGGGTAAGGTGACTATCATTCCACCTAAAACTTGTGCAGAGTTCATAGATGAAATCACTAAGGATGGCATGTTAAAGAGTGTATAGTTTTATTATGAACACTTAGAGGATGATGAACAAAGAGAGGTAGAGGAAGCAGTATTATTATACTATGATATTTATAAGATAGCCTTAATAGAAATTGAAAATCAAATACTGGAAAAATTATAGAATATGTTAGATGCTAGAAGACTATTAGCAATGGAAGAAGAAAAACATATTAAGATTCAAGAGTTATTATCTATTTGTGTTACTATTGCTCTAGAGGAAATGGAAAGGACATGTTGGTTCCCCAAAATGGATAGGTTTACACTTCCATTGGGAAGAGACCAAGTTGATTCCTCCAAATATCTATGGAGATCCACCTCCAACTATCAATATCCATCAGGCTAGGACCAACTTTAACAAGGACATAAAATCCTTCTATACTTCGGGCTCTATAGGACCCGGGAGGGTGATCCCTTAAGTGAATCTCCTTCTCTCTGCAACTATACTCAGGAATTTACTCAAAACAAAGCAAATTATCTCATAAAAGGACTCAACAAAAAGGGAGAATTCTCAAGGATGGAAAATCCTTCGGTGATCCTCAACCTTAAGCTAGAGTATGAGAAGGGTTGGATAACTTTCAAAAAATGCATAAAACATTACAAATGATATTCTGATATTTAAGAGATTTGTAAAGATTCATTAATTGAAAACAAAACAAGGCTAGTAAACAAAACTAGTTACAAGAATTGCTTAGTGCCTTACTCCATTGGGCACATGAAAGATATATAACATAAACCTGAAAACGTGATAGAATTTGATCTGATAACATAAAATCTGAGATGATAATGCCTTACAATATATCCCATTTATAGCCCTAACCCAAGACTACTTATCTAAAATCCTTGCGCAAGCCCTATCATTCTGCAACTCCATTTAAACAATTTAATTGACCCCTTCGGCCGATGCATAAACAAAAAGATACATACATCATAACAATGCACTAAATGAAATAAACCCTTGATTCATTTTATTTAGAAATTGATAGAATCATGCAATGGAGAGAAAAAGGTCGGAATTCTATTTTTCTTTAAACAAAATGCTATCTCTGTCACAAGATAAAATTTATGCATAACTCCTTCAAGAACCTGTACAAAAATTGACACTAAAACATTTCTTTATTTGCTCTGTAAAATATTTTATAGCTTGTTTGCTTTACTTTGACTCACTACTGAAAATAGACTAGGAAAAATCCAAGGAACAAGAAAACTGTACCTACAAGACATTTCCAACAAAATCTGAACCCTTCTTCTAGCCATGATTTCCCTTTTTATAGAATAAAGAGAGCAACAAGCTTCCGGCCAGAAGACACATGTTAGCAATAGATTCATTCTTAACAATTATCCCTAAAAGGCCGTATGCAATTCTGTTACAAAAATGTTTACATGTCCATGCGCTGGCACCTGTGAATCATCATTCTTAACTAAAAATTGGTAGGGGAAAAACTGTTTGAGCCATGCCATTAACGCCCTGACACCTTTGGATGGAGTGTGAGATGTTGTGCTTTTGTCCTATTGAATGTTTCCTTTCTAGGAAAGGAAACAAGGTCTTGACAAGAAGACAAGTTGCCTTTAAAATAGAGGAGGAGCTTCAACCTTCATGCCCAGGATCAGAGGTAGTGGGAGGGAGGGTTAGGGGGGAAACACAATATACTGGGGAGGGGTCACAACTTCCATGTAACTACATGGATGGATTGTTGCCACTCCCTACCCAAACATGTTCCTCTTTCATTCCTTTGTGGGCTCTCTCTTAGAACCCCCTTCCATCCAATGACAGAGTAGACACAAAGACTATGCCATGCGTGGCCTTTATTCATAAGAAAAGGCTTTCACACCCCCTTTGAAAATCCTCCCCTTTTTCGCATCCCCTCTGGCAATAGACATACTCACACATGAGAGAAAAAATACATCCAGTATCATAGAGTCTATTGCAACTGCATTTACAAGCTTTCTCAAACATCATTCCATTTGCAGAAAGTAAAACTGCATTCAGAAAATGAAAAGGATTCATACTCTCCTACCAATTTAATCACCACCTTTCTATATTTATAGTTGAACAATACTTCATCAAGTAGTGCTTGTTCTTAAAACATCATCACTCTGGTGTTCTCAATTTACTCTGCCAGCTATGGACACTAGAATTCATGCATATCACATCTATTGTATTCTTCTGTCAAGGTTCATCTGATGCAAGTGATTTTATCCCAATTTTATTCTTCCATGGGTGTACATTCTTCTGCTTTAGGATCTCTGTCAATAAGAAAATCTCCAAATTTATCAGAGAAATTGTAATCCATCATATCAAAACCTGAAGCTTTTGTTGATCCTTTCACATCTCTGAGATATCATCTTTGACTGTCTAATCAATCCTGAGTTGACAAGTCTGTATTCATGTTCATCTTACTTCTTCCCTATGGGCTATGACCAATGCCTTTTATAATCCCTCCTAATTTCACATTTCAAAATCAACCACAGATCTTATTCAACTTGGCAAATCCAACGATCATTGTTTATCGACATGACATTTGAACTTCCATTTGTATCCATGGACCCACCAAGTCCCGACTAAATAGTGCCATATCATTTTTTGACTAGACTCTATCATCGACCCCACTGTAAGTCTTCCTGATCAACTTGGGACACGTGGCATCATCTCGCGATGCCGCGATCCATAACTTCCTTACAACTTCCATTGTGGGGATATGGGGCCGTCATATGTTTTCAAACTTTACTGCTTCATACAATACCCGTTAAATCCTCCATATTTAAAAATCGAGCACCTTTTACCTCAGGACATAAGATCATCATTCATTTTGAACATGTGCAAACTGATGGGATTTTTAGTAAACCGATCTTTACTTCCTGCAAACCTATAACAATGCTTCAATCGGTTATACTGCCAACCTGTCGTTTTCCACTGAAGACATGTGGCACAATCTCGCGATGCCACTGTCTTTATCATCCTTGCACTTTTGATCATGACGAAGCGCAGACCATTCGATTCATTCTATCTTTAGCAAATCGCCAAAATACCTAAGACTTTCGCACTTAGGAAAATTATGGGCGTGGGCACAAATATTTAAAGGGAGATCAGTCATAGGGAAAAAAATTGTAACTATAGAAAATCATGTTTCATAAACTAGTTGACCACCACTTAATACTTAGGAAATAAAACGACCTTGCCCATGGCAAACAACCCTTGGATTTAAGTGGGAAAAAGGTAATGAAAAAATATATTATTGCTAGGGTTTTCTTCACAAAACATAAGAAACTTTGATAAACCCTAAACCCTAGACCTTGGATCATTTACAGAGGATACAAATAAAACTAGAAAATCAATTGTGCGAGTTTGAATTTCATACTCAGAATGTTACCTGTAATAAGTTAGTTTCATAAAATACAAATGGAAATGCATACAGGAAATCCAAATTGAACCAACGAAACTGCATGAAATACATATTAAAATAAAACATTATTTTACCTTCATGACTTATGTCTCATTTTGTCATAACTCCACTATTCCTGGTTGCAGATGATGTGCTCTCAGACAATGCACTGTTGGCTTCCAAGATGGCATATGAATAATGGACTGATAACTTGTAGTTAACTGATACTATGATATGTAAATACTACATGATTATACTAAATGATAATGCTAAATGGTATCTAATATTTGCTATTTTCTATTTGCTATTTGCTTCAAAAACTCATGGATGCATATGATTGATTGAAAACTATTTTGAAGAATAACTTGAAGATTCACTCTCTCAACTGAAGCTCTGGATTTTATAGACTTTGAGAGGATAAGATGATGTGGCTCAGATCTACAGATTTGGATGGCTATGAGCAAAGGTGAAGGTTGAGAGAAAGGGGGAAGGAGAAGACAAGTGTCACTCGTCTCACCTTGACTGAGTTGCTGACTGAGGGAATCTAGGGATGGTTGGAGAAGATTTAGGCATGATAGGACAAGTGGACTCAAGTCCTTCCTAAGATGTAGGGGTGTTGGAGAGAATATAGGAAATGGTTATAAAATATGTGTACGTACACAATTTTCATTAAGTTTGGAAGTTGGAGATAAATGATAAATTAATATTAAAGAAATATTAATTTCCTTAGCCACATGTTTGATGAGTTGGAAAAGGGAAGATGAAGTGGAGATGGAGGGTGAGTTGGAAAAGGGATTAAATAATTTTGAGAATTATTTAATATTTGAGACTATAGGATAGGAGAATAACCATTAAATATTGGATATTTAATTGATTGGAGGAGATAATTAAATATTAGATATTTAATTAACTTGGTTAAAAGGATAATTAAATATTAGATATTTAATTAATTAGAAGAATAGGATAAATGAATTAATTAATAAAATATTAATTAATAGAAAGACATAAAATGAATTAAATAAAATTAATCTTTTCAAATTAACTATTCAATAGAAGAATAATTATTAAATAAATATAAAATATTTATTTAATTGCTCATAGCCAATTTTTATGTGTATACATCAATATTTTAAGCTCAAAATTGAAAATCTCAGGCAATCAATTTTCAGAGCTATCAGGACACTTGAGGTGGTAGATAGAAAAGTCTTGAATAGAAAACATAGAATAACCAGTCTGATGCTAGGAAGGGTAAATGAAATAATAAAAGAGACTCAAAAGGCATGGGTTTGTTGGCATTTTGGCACTAAGTTGTCATTGATATCAATCGACATGATGGAGATCCACATAAGGGTGAGCATAAAGAATAAAGGTCTACCGGTAAAGTACAAACCGGTCTGAAGGATGGTTGCTTGTTTATGATGAAGAGGCAAAATGTTAAAAGTTGTCTCACACCACCGGAGGTGAAGATGTGCAACTGGTATAGGATTTTCTACCGGTTAATTGAAGAAGAACACTCTACTAGCAAAGGGTTTTACCGGTATGTGTTTGCCGGATAGACTGTGTGTTGGTAGGCCGTGTCTTGATCAGTGTGATGCCATATGGAGCTGAGGTGGCAAGTGTGTTGTGGTTAAGGAAGCCTCATCGACAGGGTTGATGAAATAGATAATCACCATTAATGAAGGGGCCATAAATCATAGGATTGAATTAGACTGATTGTGGCTTGAGGAAGAAGGAATGAAAGAGGAATATTAGGGAGAAGTTGGCACCTGAATCAATACAAAGGAAATCCAATTCAGGATGTTCTCATGAAGAAAACTTTTGGAATACTTTATGTGTCATCTACCTTCATGACAGAAGATATGATTCATGATTGCCACTTCGAGGAAAATGTGCATTGGACAATGGAAACTATGTGCAGGAGAAGTCTTCAAGCATAGGTGATTGATCCAAGATAGGTGGGATTGGATCTCATGAATATTGTGTTGGAAAAGGGAAACCCTTATCGCTCAGGTTTTTGAATTGCATTTTGGTGGATCACTGGATAATTGATGAAAGCTTTGGACAAAAAAAGGTTCTTGATGCTGTGAATATTGTGGAGTGGAGAGAAGTGAGAGGGAGCAAGGAGAAAACTTCAGAAGGTGATCTGAGCAAGTTGTAGTTTGAGTGAGCAAGCAAATTGGTGAGAGGATTATCAGGATTGAGTGGGTATAGAGGCGTGCGGAGTCGTGTTTGCTGATGAAAGGATCCATAGAGGAGAGATTAGATGGGTTGATATATTGATGTATTATGAGGCTCTTCCTATGATTCTTGCTAGTTTGATTGGAGGATTTATATGTCTTGATAGGAGATCACGAGGTTTTTCCATTGGATGGGGTGAGATTCTTTTGAGTATGATGCAGCATCATACTTGATATGCTTGTGGTGTTTGCATGTTAGCTCATTTTATAGCACGATCTTCACCAGGTAGTGTATGATGAGAGTGCAAGTTTTTCTACTGGGTTCACTTTATTGCAGATCTGGTGCTGGGAGCATATTTCTATTACTCGGCCTATCCATCATAGAGTTCATGGAGAGAGGCAGGCATATGTATATTTTTATGCAAGTATCCTTACTCAGCATAAGCTGGGTAAGATGGAGTATTGGCATTAGGTGCTAGATTCTTTGGACAACATCATTTGGAGACCATATCTTGATTGTGAGCCATGGATGGATGATGCTCAGACTTTACCATGTATCATGCAGAGTAGATACCTCATTGGGTGGACACCTTTCATTATGGAGCGACAGTTGATTGGTCGGATTTTGAGACAGTTTGGTATCTGTTGGCAAATGCACACTCTAATGAGACATTGTAGGTGATTGAAGGTTTTGTCATTGATGGCAACCTTACAATCCTATGACACCGACAAGGTATTCCACTAGCACTAGCAAGATCAAACTCTACACCGACACTCAGACCACCGACACCGATAGTGAAAGGAAGCATACAAGCACAAAGGCTGACAGGATTTTTGTTGTAATATATTTTGTTTATTATTGTTAAATCATTATAAGCTGACTTGGTAACATTGTAAAATGACTCATATATATATATATAAGAGATCATTGTAGAACATTTAGGCAAGTATGGAGGAATGTAATTAGGAGAAATAAGGTAGACCTATTATGCAAATTATAGGTTAAGGGTTTATGTAAGAAGTAGAGCAGAAACCGGTACTGGATCTGGCATTATAGATGCTATCTTGAAGCAGTACAAGACACTGGATTTATATAATCCATTTTGTAAGTCAGTGAGACTTCCTATTTTGTATTTGAGCAGTGAGCTCTAGGCACTTGGCCTTCCTGCATGTGCAGGCCCCTCTTGTAGCAGTAATATTCTCTTATTGGCTAGTAAGTGAATATTGTGGGTCACAAATCCCACCGAGGTTTTTCCCACATCAGGTTTCCTCACTAAAATATTGTGTTATGGTGTGCTTTTCATGTGGTTGTTATTATCTCTGTTTATTGCATTACTTTCTGTTTACTGGTACACAATATTAATATGTTCTGCATGTTTTAAGTTAAGAAATTGCTCATACCAGTTAGATACTGATTCACCCCCCCCTCAATATCTGTGGGAATCCTAACAATTGGTATCAGAGCCAGATCCTCTATTTTCAGAAGCCTAACAACTTGAGGAAGATCTTGACACTGGTAGAGATGGAAAACTTGATGAAACAACTTGAAGCAGCTCTCTTAGACTATGATGGAGAAAAATTGAAAAATATCAAACTTGAAGATGATCTAAAAGAAGCTCAGGATATTATTCAAGCACTTCAAGAAAATCTCACTATTGCAAGAAACAAGAGAAGAGAACTTTGTGAAAAAATGAAATTTGAGAATGATGAAAAGGAAACTCTTAATGATATGATAAACAAGCTGAAGCTAGAGAACATAGCAACAAAGAATGAGATGCAGGATATGACTATGATATTTTGTAAGGAAATTGAAGATAGAAAGAAGAATGAAGAAGATTTGACTAGAAGACTAAGTGATGCTGCAAATGAGAACACAAGACTTAGCTATGAAAATGATGTGTTGAAGATAGATCTGATGCACACATAGAATGATTCAAATGAACTGATGAGGCAAAAAGAAATCTTAGAAAGAGAACTAGATACTGCAAATCAGCAAAAACAAAAATTCAAGAAAAGCTCAGAAGAACTTGGTGACTTGTTGAAGAATCAGAAACCTAAAGGTGACACTTGTGGAATTGGCTTTGAAGTTGGAGAAAGCTCCGGTACTGCAAACACACAGGATCATAGCAAACCGGTAAGACAACCTACTGCTTATAAATTTAATGGCAAATGCTATAACTGTAATAAGTATGGTCATAGAGAAAATCAATGTAGATCTAGAAGTTATCAGAATACCAATACACCCATCGATCAATGTTCAAAATGCAACAAAAATTTTCATAACTCTGAAAATTGCAGAATGAATGTGAGATGTTATGTTTGTGGAAGATTTGGACACTTATCTAATCAATGCAGAACACAAACCGGCATAGGTTATGGAAAGGCTATTCAGAAAAATAATGTGACTTGTTATGCGTGTAACAAAATTGGACATATTGCAAAATTCTGCAGAAGTAAGGCATCACCGATAGACAACAAAGGTTCTAGTTTGAAAGGAAAAGAAAAGGTTGAAGAAGTTAAACAAGAATTCTCAAAACAATGGATTAGAAAGTCAGACCTAAATGGTGTTGGGAATACTCCTTCATCGGTAGAACCAAGCAACACGCCACCGGAAGAACAGAGTAGCACTCCACCGGTAGGAGTCTCTTCATCCAATTAAAGAAATTTCTTTGAGGATTTTGGCAATCAATGTGAAATATGCTATTATTCCTTCAGTTGATGGTGAAAAGTAGA
Organism: Cryptomeria japonica; assembly: GCF_030272615.1. NCBI lineage: Eukaryota > Viridiplantae > Streptophyta > Pinopsida > Cupressales > Cupressaceae > Cryptomeria > Cryptomeria japonica. The sequence continues at coordinate 635,482,749 of NC_081410.1, read as the reverse complement.
AATTACTTCAATACCGAAAAATAAAGTTAAGTGACTACTTAACCGACATGCATTAAATGTGGTAGTTGGAAAATTAACATTATAAATTAGTGATTTTGGCTCCATTTTACTTCACCAAGCATTCAAACATTCGAAGAGCATGAAATTACCAGAGCTAAGGCATTTCGAGCAAAGAAGCAAGGCATTTTAGCAATCAATCTTTCCAAAGGCAGAAAAAGGTATTTATAATCATGGCATCCTCTTTTGTACATGAATTCATAGCAAACCCTACTATAGTGGAAGTGATCAAGCACCCTAGGCCCGTATTTCAGTTAGTTCCTGAGATAGCAAAGAAGGATGATAATGTTGGTGCTTTTTCCCAAATTCCCAAAGGAGTAGTTTATGCAGAAGACCCTAGAATTTATATCCATTGCCATATAGAAGAATTAGGAGATGAAGAAATTAAGAACATGTACAAGACTGTTATCTGTGATGATTTCGGTAATGTAAAACCTGAACACCAAATTATTGAAACCCTAGGATTCACTGAAATCCTCAGCATTCCAGATTTTCCCAAGGAAGTTATTAGGATAGTATTGAGCGGGGTACATGGTGAATTCTTTTGGCTAGATTCGGTTCATAAAATTACCAAGGAAGCTGTGAAAGCTGTGATAGGGTTACCCTCCACCGGTAACAAACCAGACAAGACAAAGAAGGTCTCAAATGGCCTGGTAATGAACCTAATACGTGCAACATCCGACAAAAGATCCTTGAGGGTTAATGATGTGACAAACATAAATGTGAGATTTATTAGCATGATTTTAGGATACAAAACCACACATGCAAACCGACTGAACTTAGTTTCCAGCTTATGCATAAAAAGTGCACATGATATGGTTAATGAGAATGTGAAAATTGATGTATGTGAATGGCTAAAGGATGAATTGATTGATAATATAGGAAAGATCAAGAAGGATAAGAAAGGGACATTTAGATTTGACAATTTACTTATATGTCTGATGCTACATATAACAAAACAAGTTCTCGATATAGGTAACAAAAACCTTGGATTTGACATACCGCTAGGGAAACAGTTATCTGACTTATTAAACAACATGGGTGAAAACAAAGAGAAGAATATTAATGAGTATTTTCAAGCATTTAAGGCCAGAATGAACACAAGAGTCAGACTGTCACAAGATGTTGTGAATAAATACAAGGATGACATATGTTTTGTGATTAAGAAGGATGAGATCTGGATGCAAGCAGTTATCCCAAGAACAATTTGGGTTACTGAAATGGGCTATGAGACCTATGACCACATCATTGAGACATATGCAAAAGCCCTTCTAGAAGCACCCAAGGAACCTAAGGAAGAAATATTTGGCAGTGCAAAAACCATTGAAAGTCAAATTCAATCCAAGAAGAGAGTGAAGAAAGTAGAAGTAATTGTGAGGAGAGGTTTAAGATAGGCTAAGGCTATCAAAGAAGATGTACTAAAACAAACTGGTATCACTGAAGATGAGTTGGAGGCACTACATCCTGAAACTCACCTTTCACCGGTAGCCACTTCTTCAGAGAGTGATATGCTTGCAACATTTAAAAGAGTTGTAAGGAAAAGAGAACCTTCACCGGTATCCACACCTTCACCTAGAAGAACCAAGCAAAAACAACAGGCAGTGAGGTCTCCGGTCAAGAAGACAACTCCTAAGAAGAAGAAGTTGACACCAAAGAAAAAGACTCAACAAAATGTTGCTCCGATTGATAGACTGTTAGATGAAATCATAAAAGAAGGAAAACTCAAAAACATCAACAAACTATATGACTCACTATCAATTGATGATAAAGAAAAGGTTGAAAACAGTGTTATTTTACACTTGGATATCTACAAGAAGTTCTTAATGCAAGTTGTAGATGAACTATTCAAGAGACTAGAAGCAAGAAGTACACACCATTCAATTCATTCTATCTTTAGCAAATCGCCAAAATACCTAGGACTTTCGGACTTAGGAAAATTATGGGCATGGGCACAAATATTTAAAGGGAGATCGGTCATAGGGAAAAAATTGTAACTATAGAAAATCATATTTCATAAACTGGTTGACCACCACTTAATACTTAGGAAATTAAACGACCTCACCCATGGCAAACAACCCTTGGATTTAAGTGGGAAAAATGTAATGACAAAATATATTATTGCTAGGGTTTTCTTCACAAAACATAAGAAACTTTGATAAACCCTAAACCCTAGACCTTGGATCATTTACAGAGGATACAAATAAAACTAGAAAATCAATTGTGTTAGTTTGAATTTCATCCTTAGAATGTTACCTGTAATAAATTAGTTTCACAAAATACAAATGGAAATGCATACAAGAAATCCAAATTAAACCAATGAAACTGCATGAAATACATATTAAAATAAAACATTATTTTACCTTCATGACTTATGTCTAATTTTGTCCTAACTCTGCTATTCCTGGTTGCAGATGGTGTGCTCTCAGATAATGCACTGTTGGCTTCCAAGATGGCATATGAAGAATGGACTGATAACTTATAGTTAACTGATACTATGATATGCAAATACTACATGATTAAGCTAAATGATTATGCTAAATGATATATGCTATTTGCTATTTGCTATTTGCTATTTTCTATTTTCTATTTGCTTCAAAAACTCACGGATGCATATGATTGATTGAAAACTATTTTGAAGACGAACTTGAAGATTCACTCTCTCAATTGAAGCTCTAGATTTTATAGACTTTGAGAGGATAAGATGATGTGGCTCAGATCTATAGATTTGGATGGCTATGAGAAAAGGTGAAGGTTGAGAGAAAGGGGGAAGGAGAAGACAAGTGTCACTCATCTCACCTTGACTGAGTTGCTGACTGAGGGAATCTCGGGATGGTTGGAGAAGATTTAGGCATGATAGGACAAGTGGACTCAAGTCCTTCCTAGGATGTAGGGGTGTTGGAGAGAATATAGGAAATGGTTATGAAATCTGTGTACGTACACAATTTTCATTAAGTTTGGAAGTTGGAGATAAGTGATAAATTAATATTAAAGAAATATTAATTTCCTTAGCCACATGTTTGATGAGTTGGCAAAGGGAAGATGAAGTGAAGATGGAGGGTGAGTTGGAAAAGGGATTAAATAATTTTGAGAATTATTTAATATTTGAGGCTATAGGATAGGAGAATAACCATTAAATATTAGATATTTAATTGATTGGAGGAGACAATTAAATATTAGATATTTAATTAACTTGGGGTTAAAAGGATAATTAAATATTAGATATTTAATTAATTAGAAGAATAGGATAAATGAATTAATTAATAAAATATTAATTAATAGAAAGACATAAACTAAATTAAATAAATTAATCTTTTCAAATTAACTATTTAATAGAAGAATAATTATTAAATAAATATAAAATATTTATTTAATTTCTCATAGCCAATTTTTATGTGTATACATCAATATTTTAAGCTCAAAATTGAAAATCTCAGGCAATCAATTTTCAGAGCTATCAGGACACTTGAGGTGGTAGATAGAAAAGTCTTTAATAGAAAACATAGAATAACCAGTTTGATGCTAGGAAGGGTAAATGAAATAATAAAAGAGACTCAAAAGGCATGGGTTTGTTGGCATTTTGGCACTAAGTTGTCATTGATATCAATCGACATGATGGAGATCCACATAAGGGTGAGCATAAAGAATAAAGGTCTATCGGTAAAGTACAAACCGGTCTGAAGGATGGTTGCTTGTTTACAATGAAGAGGCAAAATGTTAAAAGTTGTCTCACACCACCGGAGGTGAAGATGTGCAACTGGTACAGGATTCTCTATCGGTTAATTGGAGAAGAACACTCTACTAGAAAAGGGTTTTACTAGTATGTGTTTGCCGGACAGACTGTGTGTTGGTAGGCCGTGTCTTGATCGGTGTGATGCCATATGGAGCTGAGGTGGCAAGTCTGTTGTGGTTAAGGAAGCCTCATCAATAGGGTTGATGAAATAGATAAGCACTATTAATGAAGGGGCCATAAATCATAGGATTGAATCAGATTTATTGTGGCTCAAGGAAGAAGGAATGAAAGAGGAATATTAGGGAGAAGTTGGCACCTGAATCAATGGAAAGGAAATCCAATTCAGGACATTCTCATAAAGAAATCTTCTGGAATACTTTATGTGTCATCTACCTTCATGACAGAAGATATGATTCATGATTGCCACTTCGAAAAAAACTTGCATTGGACAATGGAAACTATGTGCAGGAGTAGTCTTCAAGGATAGGTGATTGTTCCAAGATAGGTGGGATTGGATCTCATGAATATTGTGTTGGAAAAGGGAAACCCTTATCGCTCAGGTTTCTGAATTGCATTTTGGTGGATCATTGGATAAGTGATGAAAGCTTCGGATAGAAAAAGGTTGTTGATACTGTGAATATTGTGGAGTGGAGAGAAGTGAGAGGGAGCAAGGAGAAAACTTTAGAAGGTGATCTGATCAAGTTGTACTGTGAGTGAGCAAGCAAACCGGTGAGAGGATTCTACCGGTAGTATCATAGTCTGGCAGTTGAGCCTAACCGGGATGGTGTGGTAGAGCAGGAAACATCCTAGTGTGAAATAGTGTGTTGAAAGACTATGTGTGAAAGGGAGAGAAAGAAAATAGAGGTTGAGAAATAGAGACAATGAACTCACAATCGACAGTGTGAGTTCTAGTGGAGGAGAAAATACTATAAACCGACAGAGAGTTATTTGATTCAAGAGTTGTATAATTCATTTGCAACAAGAAGCCTTGACTGTATTCAAATAGTATTTCATTATACATTGCCAAGTTGAAGCTTGGTGCAAGGGTTGGTTCTCCTTGGGTTGGTTCCTTAAAAGTCCAAGGGTTGGTACTCCTTGGGTTGTTGCCCTAAAAGTGCATGGGTTGGTGCTCCTTGGGTTGGTGCCCAAAATCTTTATAAGTCCATGTTTTACCTGTGAGGATGGATTGGAGCAGTAGTCTCCAACAACTCTTCTCACCGAGGTTTTTCTCATATTGGGTTTTCCTCATAAATCTGGTGTTGTGAGTTTCTTGTGTGTGAATGATCTGATTGGTTTTCTCTCTTGCATTACCAGTATGATGGTTTAGTGGTTAAGTAAATAGTTGATTGTTTGAAGTTAGATCAGTAAGAAGAAAGATTTAGGAACCACTAATTCACCCTCCTCTCATTGGTATTCTATGTTCAATAATTGGTATCAGAGAAAAGGTTTCTAGTTATCTCTAAACCTTGGGTAGATTCTAGATCTTGAGCACAATGGCAAGAAGTGAGTCTACTTCCTCAAAAGCCCCCATGTTTGATGGATCCAACTATGCTTTCTAGTGTAGAAGAATGAAGACCTATATTTCATCTCTTGGCTTTGATGTGTGGATGTTAGACAAGAATGGGTATGTTGTCCCTAATACTCCTCCCTCTGATCCAGATGCAAAAATTGAGTATGAGAATAATGCAAAGGCAAAACATGCCATCTTGAGTGGACTGTCCGATAATGAATTTGTCAAAGTCATGCACTGTGTTTTAGCAAAGGAGACATGGGACAAATTGCAGAGGTTGTTTGAGGGATATGGAAAGGTCAAGGAAGCCAAGCTGCAAACACTAAGGAGCCAACTTGAAAGCATCAAAATGAAAGATGATGAAAAGGTTGCAGACTATCTTCACAGATTTGATGAAACTTTGAATATTATTAGAGGACTTGGAGAAGAGATTGAAAATGAGATTCTTGTCAAAAAGATACTTAGATCTCTCACTCCCAAATATGATACTAAGGTTTCAGCCATAGAAGAAGCCAAGGATCTAAAGACTTTTACAATGGATGAACTATTTGGCTCCCTGACAGCCTATGAGATGAGAACAACCGGTGAGATTTCCTCAAGGAAAGAAGCAACTTTCAACATCACCAAAAAGGGCAAAGAAGCTATTACTCATAAAGAATCCTGTGAAGACTCTGATGTTGAAGTAGCGAATTTTTTTAGGAAGCTCAAAAGAGGATCCGATCGGTACAAAGGAAAGCTACCACTTAAATGCTTTAACTATGGGAAGGTAGGACACTTCGTTGCAAGTTGTCCTCACAAAGAAACCAGTGGAGACGAGTCAAGAGAGTTCAAAAGATTTGCCAGGAAAGATAGAGAAAGGAATGACTACCAACAAGGAAGAAGAAGCTACCAGAACCTAAACAACCTATATACCATTGAGGATGACACAACGGATGATGAAGATGCATCAGAAGATGATGAACATGAAAATGACAGTAAAATAAACATTTTCATGGCACTTGATTGACTTGTTGATGAAGATGAGGAAGAAGAGGATATTGAGGCTGAAGTAGATTTGGAGAGTGAACTTATCAATGCACTTGAGGAATTGAGTAAAACAAGAAGAGAACTCAAGAGGGTTAAGCTTGTTGTAGTAGATGAACAAGATCTCTTGAAGTAGTCTCTAGAAGAGTCTGGTCAAATCATATCTGACTTGAAGCTGTAGCTGGAAGAAACTAAGAGGATTGGTGAAGCTACAACCCTTGATCTGACAAAGAAAGAAAGGAGCATCAAGAGATAGAAGCAGAAATAATAAAGCTCAGAAAGGAGCTTGAAGAAAGCAAGGAAGAAATAAAAATAAGAAGTAAGTATGAAGGCAACATTGAGGCTTTGGATAAGATGTTGAGAAAACAAAAGCAATCCAAAGACACTGGTGGCTTAGGCTTTGAAGTTGGTCAAGGTTCAACCCACAAAGGTAAATCCAACAAAGAGATAATGTTCACTTATTCAATTGAAGGTGAAGAAAAGAAGACATTCACTGTAGGCAAGGATACCAACAAAAATACATATGCAGATGTTGTTGGAAATTGACATCCAAACCGGTATGCAAAAATGAACTAGAGGCCACATTTCATGCATAAATATGCAGAACCAAAGAGGAATGCCAGAATTGACCGAGAAGGATTCACCAGATTCAACAAAATGAATGGAAGACCCCCAATGAGGTAGTTCCATTCAGGACCAAGACAACCCAACCGGTATGTATAAGACTTTCATGGTTATTGTTACCGGTATAATAAATTTGGGCACAAAATAGTTGAGTTTAGGTTAAACAATAAGCCTTCTATGAATTATGAAAGTAGAAATTAATTTAATGCACTCCGTGATATGAATGTTGTTTGCTATCAATGCAATGGATATGGACATAAGAGTTTTGATTGTAGGAAGAACAAACTGGTACCCTACAATAATTTTAAGGATGTTCCCTTTAATGAAAATATAAAATGCTATAACCGTCAAGAATTTGGACACATAGAAAAGTTATGCAAAAACAAGAAGATCAAGAAAATGAAGAAAAATATAGGTCATGAATCGGTAACTAAACCTGAGCTGAATATAGCAGCTAACAAGAAGGAAATCAAACTAGTTTGGATTGAGAAAGAAAAGGAAAAGGCAAAATCAAGTCTCATAGTGCAAACTGCCTTGCATGCTGAAAAGAAAAAATCTATGGGTGGTAGATAGTGGTTTCTCAAACCATATGATTGGTGACAAAAGGAAATTCATTAAACTTGAAGATTGGAATGGTGGATCGGTAAGGTTTGGAGACAATTCCTCTATCAAAATAAAGGGAAAAGAAACACTAAGCATTGATGGAAAAATGAAGGCACATGATGTATATTATATGGAAGGCCTCAAACATAATCTACTGAGTGTGAGTCAAATGTGTGACAAAGGTTAGAAATTCACCTTTGACTCAACCAGTTGTCAGATAAAGAAAGACAATACCGGTAAAGTTGTGGCATAAGGAAAGAGAACCGATGGAGATGTATATAATCTAAAGGAATGCTATGAGTCCCAATGTATGTTAGGAAAAGTAGCTGAAAGTTGGTTGTGGCACAGAAGATTAGGCCACATAAATTTTGATAACCTAGTTGCAGTAAGCAAAAAGGGGTGTGTGAGGAATATTCAACTCCTCATCAAACTGGTAAACACATTTTGTGATGAATGTGTAAAAGGTAAGCAAACACAAGTGAGTTTCAGAACAAAGGAGCACAACACCTCAAAGCCACTAGAAATTGTGCATACAAATCTGTGTGGTCCAGCTAGAACAAGAGCACTTGCTGGTGAAAGATACTTTATGGTCTTCATTGATGACTACTCAAGGATGACATGGGTCACATTTCTGCAAGATAAATCACAAGCATTTGAAAGATTCAAGATCTTTCAGAAGATGGTGGAAAAGGAAAGTGGGTACAAATTAAAATGCCTAAGATCAGACAGGGGTGGTTAGTTCACATCAGATGAATTTGAAGATTATTGTGAAAAACAAGGAATTAGAAGGCAATGCTCTACTCCTAGAACACCACAACAAAATGGTGTAGTAGAAAGGAAGAACATGACAATCAAGGAGATGGCCAGAACCATGTTGAATGAGGCCATTCTGCCGGATACTTATTTGAAAGAAGCTGTGCACACTACTGTATACACTTTGAACTGGTTTGAATTAAGAACAAACAACAAGATGACACCTTATGATATATGGTATGGTCGGAAGCCATCAGTCAAATATTTGAAAGTATTTGGAAGGAAGTGCTTCATTAAGAAAGATATGGATGGTTTGGGAAGTTTTGACTCTAGGAGTGATGGAGTGATCTTCCTTGGTTACTCATCTAACAAAAAAGCCTACAAATGCTACAATAAAAGACTAAGAAGAATTGTTGAAAGTGTGCATGTAAGAGTTGATGAGGATATGCATAAAGGATGTCAACCACACTTCTGGTATGATGACTCTGGTGATGAACATGATGAAGTTTAGTTTAACGCTGAACCAGAGGTAGTATCCCAAAAGGTTCCCAACTGATATGTACACTTGAATCACCCGGAAGAGCAATGAAAGTAACTGCTATTAATGAATTAAGAACAATGCCTAATACATCAGTATATAGAGATACTTTGGTTGGAAAACCTTCATCTTTTGAACTTGAGGAATTTGGTCTTGTTGCTACAACTAAGAAAGATTTACCTTTCAAAGCATCATCATAATCTACAACATCATCATCATCATCTAAGAAATCTAATTGGAAAGTGCTTTATGCAAGAGAACTTGAAGAAATCAGAAGAGAGAATGAAGAATTGGAAGAGCTTGAAGCACTATTTGAAAGGAAAATGCCTAAAGGTCCAATTGGAAGTAAGCATGAAGGTAAAACACCATTTAAATGTTTTAACTGCAATAAAATTGGTCATACGGCATCTAGGTGTCCTGATAGACATAGAAGATTGAAAGAAGAAGCTAAAAGAACATATAAGCCTAACCCTGAATATCAGAGATACAGATTTAAGAAGAATAGAGACAAATCATGTTACTATGCTGATGAAGGAGTTACTGATGATTTTGATGAGGAACCGACAGACAATGGATGGGCTTTTGTTGCAATAACAAAAGATCAACCGACACCTACTTTACAACTGGTAGAGCAGGCCCTGGCAACTAAAATTTAAGAAAAGGATGAATGGATCATTGATTCCGGATGTTCACATCATATGACTAGTGATAAAAGTAAATTCTTAACCTTTTAGGAATACAATGGATGTCTAGTAAGATTTGGGGATGATAAAGCTTGTTTGATCAAAGGAAAAGGCACTATATCTTTTGATGGTAAGCACAATACTGACAACGTTTATTATGTTGAAGTTTTGAAGCATAATCTTTTGAGTGTTGGTCAATTAGTTGAAAAGGGATTTCAGTTACAATTCAAGAATGGTAAATGCAAAATCATGAATAAAACTAGTTTGGAAATTGCAACCGGTAATTAGACTAGAGGTAATATCTTTCACTTGAATAACAATGAGAAAACATGCTTAATTGCACATATTGATGAAAGTTGGTTATGGCATAAAAGACTTTGTCATGTAAATTTTGATTGCATTGTGAAGATCAATACTACTAAGGCAGTAAGGGATTTACCTAAGATTGTAAAACCTCACAATCCGGTATGTAAGGAATGTCAATTTGGAAAGCAAGTTAGAGCAACTTTTAAGAGTATCCCAGATAAATCCAATAATGTTCTTGATTTAATTCATACTAATTTATGTGGTGCAGCAAGAACTAAAAGTTTACAAGGAGATAGATATTTTATGCTAATCATTGATGATTATTCTAGAATGTGTTGGGTTACTTTTGTTAGGGTGAAATCAAAAGCTTTTGGGAAATTCAAACTATTCCAGGTAAAGGTAGAGAATGAAACCGATAAGAAAATCAAATGTTTGAGATCAGATCAAGGAGGTGAATTCACATATAAGGAATTTAATACATTCTGTGAAGTGAATGGAATCAAAAGACAGTTATCAGCACCTCGAACACCCCAACAAAATGGAGTTGTGGAAAGGAAGAACATAACTATTTTGGATGCAGCTAGAAGCATGATATCAGAAGAAAACCTACCTCATGTGTATTGGCGAGAAGTAGTAAATACAACAGTTTACACATTCAAAAAAGTTCACATCAAAGGAAAAACCGATAAGACCCCTCACGAACTATGGTTTTTTAATACTCCTCTTAAATATTTCAGAATATTTGGAAGAAAATGTTATATTAGGAGAGATTATTATATTGGTAAATTTGATCCTAGAATTGATGAAGGAATATTTATTTTTTATTCATCTAAGAGAAAGGCATATAGATGTTTTAATAAGAGATTGCAGAAAATTATTGAGAGTGCAAATGTGAAGATTGATGAACAGTTTAGAGGTAATTCAAGGCACATGGACTTTGAACTGTCAGTTGAGATAATCACAAATGAACCTACACCAAGTGCACTGGTACAAAATATTGATCTAGTCACACCGACATCATCTAAGAACTACACTGTGACTGAAGAACAACAACAAGTAAATACACCCAGGTATGTAAGATTGAATCGCTCTAAAAGTCAGATAATTGGGAATAATTATCAAGGTGCAATGACTAGAGGAAGATCGACAAATGAAGAGGTATGTCTAATTTCTCAAATTGAACCAACATTAGTTAATGAGGCATGTGAAGATAAACATTGGATTAAAGCTATGGAAGATTAATTGGAACAAATTGAAAAGAATAACACATGGAATTGGTTCCCTAACCTAAAAACAAAAATGTAATCGAAACTAAATGGGTATTCAGAAATAAACTTAATGAAGATGGTAAGGTAATCAGAAACAAAGCAAGATTAGTGTGTAAGGGATATTCACAGAAAGAGGGAATTTATTACAATGAAACCTTTGCGCCGGTAGCTAGAATCAAGGTAGTCAGACTATTTCTAGCATTTGCAGTACACAAGAACAATAAAGTATATCAAATGGATGTTAAATGTGCATTTTTGAATGGTGATCTTGAAGAGGAAGTTTACATTGAACAACCTAATGGATATTATTTGACAAATGACAAAGATATGGTTTGCAGGTTAAGGAAAGATTTATATGGATTGAAGCAAGCTCCTAGAGCTTGGTATGCCAAATTGGACAAATATCTTTTGAAGCTTGGTTACACTAAAGGTAACACTGACAACAACTTATATTAGAAAGTGATTAATGATGACATCTTGGTTATTGAAGTTTTTGTTGATGATATAATTTTTTGAGGAGAAGATGGATTGTGTAAAGACTTTTCTAATAAGACGTGGGAAGAATTTGAAATGTTTATGATTGGGGAGATAAAATTCTTTGTAGGATTGCCGATTTCACAGACTGATAAAGGTATATTCATATGTCAATCTAAGTACTTGAAGGAACTACTAAATAAATTTGGTATGGAAAACTCTAAACCGATAAGTACTCCTATGACTACAACTGATAAACTATCATTAAAGGATGAATCAACACTTGTTAATTCGACAAGATATAAATCTATGATTGGAGGTTTACTGTATTTGACACAAACAAGACCTAATATTATGAATATAGTATGTATTGTTTCAATATTTCAGAGTAATCCTAAAGAAAATCATGAATCAATAGTAAAAAGGATTTTTCGATATCTACAAGGCACAACAAATCTTGGTTTATGGTATCCTAAAGATGAAAATTTTGATTTATGTGCATACACAGATGCAAATTGGGCAGGAGATGTAGATGACATAAAGAGCACCACTGGTGGAACATTCTTTCTTGGTAGTAGATTGTTTTCATGGTTGAGCAAGAAATAGAGTTGTACATCTTTATCAATGGCAGAATCAGAATATGTTGCAGCAACAACTAATTATACTCAGGTATTATGGAGTAAGCAAATGTTGAAGGACATAAGGATAAAATGCAAAGAACCTATAATCATTTACTATAATAATATGGCAACAATAGATATATCAAATAATCTGATATTACACTCTAAAACTAAACATGTTTCTATCAAATTCAATTTTTTGAAAGAGAATGTTGAAACAAAATAAGTAAAATTGGTTTATGTGAATACTAAAGAGCCGATTATAGATATCTTTACTAAATATTTGCCTAGGGAAACTTTTGAATATTTCAGAGAGTAGCTTGGGGTAATACCCTCACTGGTAGAAACTTAGACAGTTGGAGCATGACATCAAACTGACAAGAATTTAATAGAGAAATCTTTTTCCGGCTTTGATGAAGGAGAGCTACTTCTCAGGGGGAGTAGTTGGTTATAACAATTGATATTTGTAATTAGTTCTATGAACTAATTGTATTTGGTTTTTGTATTGCTTTGGCATTTGATGTCAAAGGAGGAGATATATCTATGAAAAAACACATTATCTTTTGGGGAGAGATTATTCCTAGGTGGAGTGATATTATGTATTTTGATTTCTGGTAATTGATCTCTTTAGGAGATTGTTGGTTTTTGGTTTTTGGCATTTCTTCTTTGGCACTTAGATGGTTTTTCCATCTTGTGTTTCCATCAATGCCAAAGGGGGAGATTGTTGGTATTATGGATGTGTTGCATTGGTTTTGTCATTGATTTCAACACCTGTCAACACTTGTCAACACTTATCAACACTGGAGATCTTTGGTTATGTTCACCAGCATGTTTAGTGACTTATGCACAGTCACTAGTATTTGGTTCACCGACAGGTTATATTGTTCACTGACACTGAGGATGATCTGTTATCATCTGGAGATTACTTGGTTATGTTGAAGACATGGTTTGGACACTTGGTTTTGGTGATTTGGCTATTGGTCTAATCGAGTTTTTCATATTTGTTGTTACTGGAAAATAGGTCCAGGTTATGGACCAACAAGCGTTATCTATTCCAGATCAGCATGAAACATTATGTAAATAATTTATTGATTGGTGATTATTGTAAATGCAATAAGCCGACATGATGCATCACATATTGATTCATTTGTAATTGATTAGATTATAATATTCTTAGTGAGCCAACCTACACATTTGGTCTTAGGTTTTGGTATATATGTAAGATCTCATTTATGAGATTATGTAGAAGGTGTGGAAAAGGATTGTAATAAGGTATATGCGAATATAAGAAGATCTATACATGCAAACAACATTTGAAGATTCAAGGAAGGTATGAAGAAGACAATCAAAGCTTAACCAATACTAATCCAACATATGAAGATGCTATTTTGAGCAGTACATTATCATTGGATTTAACCATCCAATTGTAGTCAGTGTGACTCCCATTTTGTGATTGAGTAGTGAGCTCTAGGTAGTTGGCCTTTTTGCATGTCCAGACCCCATTTGTACACACATACTATCTACAATAGTATCATCTAATTGTGGGTAAGGTTTCCCATCATGTTTTTTCCCCTTACAGGGTTTCCACATACAAATATCTATGTTATGTGTTGTGGATGTTATTTGTCTTAGAGTTTCATGCATTAAACTTTACCGGTACTGTTATTAACTATTAAACTGTCAACCAACATTAAGTTTGGTTTACCGGTATTATGCATCAAGTTTGATTAAGTTATATTTGGGTTGAAATTAATAGACAACTGATTCACCTCCCCTCTCAGTTGCCTCTGGGTCCTAACATTCTAGTGGAGGAGAAAATACTATAAATCGACAGAGAGTTATTTGATATAAGAGTTGTAGAATTCATTTGCAACAAGAAGCCTTAATTGCATTCAAATAGTATTTCATTATACATCACCAAGTTGAAGCTTGGTGTAGGGGTTGGTGCCCAGAATATTTGTAAGTCTGTGTTTTACCTATGAGGCTAGATTGGAGCAGTAGTCACCAGCAGCTCTTCTCACCGAGGTTTTTCCTATATTGGGTTTTCCTCATAAATCTGGTGTTGTGAGTTTCTTGTGTGTGAATGATCTCATTGGTTTTCTCTCTTGCATTACCGGTATGAGTGTTTAGTGGTTAAGTAAATAGTTGATTGTCTGAAGTGAGATCAGTAAGAAGAAAGATTTAGGAACCACTTATTCACCCCCATCTCATGGTTAAGTTCTTTGGAGAGAACAGAGGATTCTTTACTTCACCAAAATCAAAGACACACACTGTAGACACCCCAATTGAAGGAAAAGGAAAGGGGATTATGGGTACATCACCCTCAAATTTGAAAAACCTTAAGATAATGGAAATCAAGCCCCAGGTAGACACAAATGTACAAACAAATGTTGAGATATCGGGTAATACAGAGAATACAAAAGTTAATGATGTACAACATACTAATTTTGAGGATAACAGTCCTCCTGATACAAATGTACAGGTTGAGGTTATAGTTCCTATAGAGGAACTGATAGTTACAGAGACTACACAAAGTGGCAAAGCCACCAGTGCAAGTGAGGAAGCTATAAAGGATAAATCATCAGAGGAGAAGAAAGGGGAATCTTGTAGAGAACTGGTAGTTGGTCCATCATTGTTGTCAATTGACATCTCATAGGTTGTAAATAAAAAAATAACAAAGATGAGTCCTACTGAACTCATGATGATGGCTGCACAAAAAATAATGAAGGAGGGATCTACAGATAAAGGGATTATTGATAAGTCAATCACTCTTTTACACAAACTAGTACCAGAGTGCAAGATTGACAATGAAGTGAGCCCATCCAACAAGCTTAAGACAATTACTAAGTATATTTCAAAGGATTTTCAATCCTTACAACAAATTTCAAACCAGAAAGCACTGGAGAGGTTCACTCAGGCTAAAAGAGATGTATTTGATCAGGTGATTGAATCCAAGAAGAAGAAGATTGATGAAAAGCTGAAGCTGATAGATAATTCTTTGAAGAAATGTACAAATATTTATAGGGTATGTTGTAACACTAATATACTTATAGTTAATGTGGATAAGAAGATAAAATAATTTCAGGAGAAAATTGCAAATATAGCTAATTCTTTTGATTGATTGACTTCATTGACTACATCCATTGATGGTCAAATTTTGATTTTGGAAAGCCAAATTTATATTCTTGAGAAGGAAAGAGACAAAATTATAAGAAGATCCAGAAGTCTGAGAGGCTTGGTGAGTCCTCGGTTGGATTCACTAAATGTACATAAGAAAGAATGTATCGATATGGTTGGAAAACCCACATTGACAGAGGTAAATGAGAAAGAGTCCTTTGCACTTATATTAAATGGACTTGCATCTATTTCCAACACTTTCAAAACTGGTTGGGATACTTATCTCAAGCTATTGGAGAAGGCTTATCCATAAATTTTGAAATTTGTTAAGCTCTGAAAAGATATTTTTTGGATACTCATTGTATAGTTTATTTTGGATCTTTGACACTTTTTAGAATTTTTGATGGCATTGATGTCAAAGGGGGAGTGATATAAATGTGAAAAAGAATAGAAGGAGTTGTATACATTAGGGAGAGATATGGAGATGTGGAGTATTTTATATTAATGAATATTTAGCTCAGGGGGAGTAAGCAAGATGGAACTAGCAGATGAAACCTTGATCATTTTTCACATTAGTGTTGCCATCAATTCCAAAGGGGGAGATTGTTTGCAATTGTCACTCAATTGGTTGGTTTCACTATGTTTTCATTGATGTCAACATGGTATCTTGTTCCATAATCATGTTTTGGTTCAGTTGTGTACCGACAGACACTTCACAGACGCTACACCGACACTGACATCGACAAGACAAAAGGATTACTTTGGTTACCGACAATGTAGGCCGACATGGTTTAAAATATGGTTATCGGTATTGGAGGCTGATATCTCTTTGATCTGGCATTGGCAATTGTTTTTGATATTCATGCATTTATGTTATCTAGCCGACATGTAATTTGATATTGTAATTATCTTTGTAAGCTGACATAAGGCATGATAAATTGTATAGGGTATATAGGTCAGTTGGATTAGATCATCTTGATGAAAGATAAGAGAGATTGTGATGGATATGCGAATGTGATATAATGAAAAATATATTAGAAATATTATGTATGTGAGGATATTTATGTAAGGGTTATTCTGGTAAAGGGTTTAGGGTTTCAGAACAAAATAGACAGAATTTAAATCGAAACTATATTTTAGCATAGAAGATGATATCTTAGCAGTTCAACACTTCTCCGGATTGTCATCTAGATTTATATATAGTCAGTGAGGCTCCATTTGTGATTGAGCAGTGTGTTTTAGGCTGTAAGCCTTCCTGCAACTGCAGGCCCCTTATATTTTGTAATATCTCTTCATATGGCCAGTGGATTGATATTGTGGGTCACAAATTCCACCGTGGTTTTTCCTCTTTGAGGTTTTCCACATATAATTCTGTATGTTATGATTCTCATTTATGTGATTGGCTTATTGGTTTCTTTACTTCTTTCAATTTTGTATATACTGGTATACCAGTTGGTGTATACATGTTTTAATAAGGCTAAAATTGATCATTCTGGTATAACACTGATTCATCCCTCCTCTCAGTGTTATTGGATTCCAACAGTTGTTCTTCTATGATAGTAGGAATTGATGTGGCACCACCTTCTGGTTCTTTCTAGATTTGAGTAACACCCGATGTTTCATCAATTTCAATCACATATGGTAGTTCACCTTCAATTACCAGTGCTTCAGAGAGGTCTTCTTCCTTAGAAGAATCTATCTTCTTCGGTTCCTCTTTTTCAGTTCCTAATTTTTTTTTTCAAAATTTCCTCAGTCTCAGCTTGCACAGACTAGGATTTACCATCAAGCAATCTTGTTAACCTCTTTTTGGTATGAAATAATGGTTTTGATTCTAAAATAATTTCTTGCATTTCCTCCTTGGAGGTCTTTAGTTGTAAATGAATAAATACATACTCTATCATTTCTTTATCTTGCTATATTATAGTCTGCCATCTAGCTTCCAACTTTCTATACAAAGAATTAGGTATCTGTTTGTTGGCATATGTGTAGAGTATGTTGACATGATGATATTGTATGTTGTCATTGATGTCAATATGATGAAGAGTGAACCAGTATATTGAAGTAAGCACTTGCAAGAGAACTGGTATATGTGAAAAAGTGAAGCGGTATGTTTGTCCAAGTGAACCGGTATATGTGAAAAAGTGAACCGGTATGTTGGAATGTGAACCAGTATATGGAATGTTTTCTATCAAGGTTTCATATGGTATGACTACCGGTTGGTAGTCTTAGCTTCAGGGTTTTTGGTTGAAGTGTTCTATGCCTATGTGATTCAATCGATGACATTGTGTGATGAGTTAGCATTGTAATGAAGAACAGATTGTGTTGCCATGTCAGCATTGTGCGCGTGAAGGATCTTGCATGAAGGAAATTGATCCTATCTACCTCAAGAATGTGCAAAGTCTCTGTAAACAGTGGAGAACACGTGATGGGTTATCAGCCACCAAGAAGTAGTAAAGAATGAACGTTGGAGAATGTCTTGAGATCTATTCAAGACTGTTGTAATCAATGCAATATGATCAATGGTTAGGATTGAACCGACTGAATTGCTTAACCTAAATAATTAGGGTTTAGGGTTTTATGCTACTAACCTATCTGTTTCCTATAAGGTCAATGTTTTTTTCATGTTGAGGTTGTTGGCAAAAGTTGTGTGTGTATCTAAGTACAAAGATACGTGATTCTTGCTAGACCACATAAGAGAATAGATACCTGTAGAGTGTGAGTGCAGAAGGAAGGAACTAAAGAGGATCTGCATTGGCATTGAGTGCTGTTACCAGATCATTGCAATACCTATTGACCCCTAACCACTTCAACAGTTGGAAAATCCCTTGACAGGGTAGCTTTAACTGACTTGTTGTAAATCCTTCAATAGGGTGACTCAAAATCATTGAGTTCTTAAAATCCTCTAACAAGGTAACCTTTAACAGGGTTTAACCCTTAACCAGGTGATCCCTACCAGGATCGGTTCCTAATAGAACCTATTGTAAAGTCTTTAACTGGACTAGGCTCCTAACAGAGCGGACTTCAAAAGGGTTCAAAGAACAGCTTGTGGGTATTCATCCCCACCATGGTTTTTCCCAGTTGGGTTTCCACGTGAAAAATATGTGTGTTATGTGTGATGCTTTTCGTGTGATGCTTTGTTATTCTCTGTTAAGCGGTAAAGCATGTTGAACCTATAACTCTTTACATTTCTATTAAAGTATTACTAGTGTATGCATATGGGTGAAGAGGAAATAAGATGTTAGATTGTGTGGAAAGCTGAGTTACTGATTTATGTCTTTCACTATGTTTAACTGGTGTTGTTGCTTGCTAGTCAAGTGCAGTGTCTTCAGTCAAACCGATTCAAGGAAAAGTATTTTTCTCAGTGCTGATTCACCCCCCCTCTCAGTATTGGTTTGGTACTAACTGTTCATCATTGATTCATCAATTGGTATTAGAGCATCCTCTAGGTCCTCTATGTTGTAAGCTTAACTGCTTGAGGTAAATATCCTACTCTAATGATGAAGAGGGAAGGTCCAAAGTTCAACAAAGACAACTTTAAAATATGGAAGGACATAATGAATATATACATCAGAAGCATGGGTGCTCAACATTGGAGCTATTTTGAGAATGCTTATGTTATCCCTACCGGTACTCTCACCCATGATCAAAAGAGAGAGATTCGGGAGAATGGGCAAGTCATGGAAGCCCTAATTAGCAGTTTATCTGACATTGAGTTTATTGATGTTCAGGACAAAGAGAATCTCGAAGAAGTATGGGATGCCCTTGAGAATATCTATGGCGGTGATGAGCATGTGAAACAAGCTAAGGAAGAAAGCCTTAGGGGAAAGTTTCAAGACATGCAGATGGTTGAAGGAGAGACCATTCAACAATATGGAATAAGAATCAAAACTATTGTTGGATATATCATGAGTGCAGGTGGTAAAATGGAAGATTCCACTATTGTTAGCAAAGTTTTGAGATCCTTATTACCTGTCTATGCAATAAGGGTTGCTGCTATTCAAGAGTTGAGGTTTGTAGACAAGACAAAGGTATCCCTAGACTCCATCATTGCAAAGTTAACAACTTATGAGCTAAATAATTATGTTGGAAGTATTCAGAAGACTAAATCATCCTTCAGAGCATCTGCTGCACTATCTAGAAAAGGCAAAGAAGCTAGTACTAGTGGTGAACCAAGACAAAGTAGAGAAATGGATGATGAGGAGATCCTGATGGAATTTAAAGCCCTTCTTGCCAAGAGACTTCCCAAGGGAACCAATAAATACAAAGGTAAGCTTCCTTTGAAATGCCTTTCTTATATCCAGATAGGAAATATTGCTGTAGACTACCCTAATGGTGACAACAAGGATAAACTAGAGAGGTTCAAGAAGTTCAAAGGAGGAAACCGGAGAAACTATTTTGTAGTAGTTGATGAAGGTGTCACTGATGAGGAATTAGAAGATGAAGAAAATGAAGATATTGTGTTTGTAGTGGTCAAGGAAGATGTGTTAGACAAGAAGGCTCTTGTCTCCCACTTTGATAATTCCAATGAGTGGATTATTGACAGTGGCTATTCTCACCATATGACTAGTGACTAGAGTAAGTTTCTATCTCTGGAAGAGTATGATGGTGGTGTGGTTCATTTTGGTAATGATGCACCATGTATGGTAAAAGGTAGAGGGTCCATCTCTCTGAATGAAAGAAGCAGTGCTGACAATGTCTATTGGGTAGAAGGTCTTAGGCACAACCTTTTGAGTGTTGCTCAACTGAATAATAATGGACTCACTCTGGAATTTAGAAATGGAGTGTACAAAATCAAAGGAAAGAATGGTGAACTAATGGCTACCAGTATGCAGACCAAAGGTAACCTATTTCAGCTAAATGCTAATGTCAGTACATGTCTAATGGCTAAGTTTGAGGATAGCTGGATATGGCACAGGAGACTCTACCATGTAAACTTTGATAATATTGTGAAGGCCAGTAAGATCAAGGCAGTTAGCGGATTGCCTATGTTGAGAAAACCAGAGAATCCTTTGTGTAGAGAGTTCCAACTAGGGAAAATGTCTTCCTCAATCTTGAAAGGTAAACCTTTCACTATAAACAATTTACTTGATCTTGTGCATACTGATTTGTGGGGTCCTATGAAAACTAGGAGTGTGCAGGGAGATACGTATTTTATGATTCTTACTAATGATTGCTCAAGAATGATGTGGGTCACATTCTTGAAGGACAAATTTGAAGCTTTTGGAAAGTTCAACGCCTTCAGAGCACTTGTAGAAAAAGAAAGCCGTAAGAGGATTAAGTGCTTAAGAATTGATCAAGGAGGAGAATTCACTTCTAGTGAATTCAACAAATACTGTGAAGAGAATGGCATCAAGAGGCAACTATCTGCCCCCCGAACTCCATAGCAGAATGGCCTAGTAGAGAGAAACAACTAGATTGTGGTTGAAGCAGCTAGAACTATGTTGATCCAAGGAAAGGTTGCTCACACCTTTTGGAGAGAAGTGGTGAGCACTGCAGTCTACACAATGAACCGGGTACTCATCAATAAGGGTAAGGATAAAACACCTTATGAGTATTGGACCGGTAAGACACCAATGATAAGCTACTTCAGAGTGTTTGGTAGTAGATGTTATATCAAGAGTGAACATCAGAGCAAGTTTCATGCTAAATGTGATGGAATATTCCTAGGGTATTCCACAAAGAGAAAAGCTCTCAAATGTTTTAACAATAGGACTCAGAGAATTGTTGAAAGAATCAATGTTAGAGTTGATGAAACCTCTGAGAAATGTGAGGAAAATGATAGTGAGCAAGTAGGAGATGAATAGGTAGTAACCTTCTGGGAACCAGTTGCAAAACAACCAAGCACCAGTAACAGTGCTCCTACACCAGTGGCTGCTGATGCTGATGAAGATGAGGATGGAGAAGAAAAGCAAGAGGAAACAACTAAGATCATTCCTAGGTATGTAAAGTTGAATCATGATCCAAAGAAGATCGTAGGAGACAAGGATGCAAGAATTATTACAAGAAGAAAGATCAGAGAAAACTCTTGTATGATCTTTGCATTTGAGCCCAAAACATTCAGAGAGGCACATGAAGATGAAGACTGGATCAAGGAAATGGAAGAGGAACTTGACCAGATAGAAAAGAATGGTACATGGTCTTTGGTACCCAGACCGGAGCATAAAAATATCATTGGCACCAAATGGGTTTTCAGAAATAAGCTGAATGAAGATGGCTTAGTGGTTAGAAACAAAGCCAAACTGGTGTGTAAAGGATATGACCAAGAAGAAGGAGAAGACTATGGAGAAACCTTTACTCCAGTAGCCAGATTGGAAGGAGTTCATATGCTTCTTGCATATGCAGCATTCAAGGGATTCAAAGTATATCAAATGGATGTAAAGTTTGCATTCCTGAATGGAATACTAGAAGAGGAGGTGTATATAGAGAACTAGATGGGTTTGCCCTATCAAAAGACAATGACATGGTGTGTAGGCTACATAAGGCCTTGTATGGACTAAAGCAGGCACCTAGAGCATGGTATGAACACTTGCACTCCCATCTTGTGAAGATAGGATTTGAGAGAACAAGTGAGGATAGTAACATCTACCTGAAGTCAGAAGGAGATCATATTCTAATTTGTGAGGTATTTGTTGATGACATAATCTTTGAAGGAGATGATAAGATGAGTCATGATTTTGCAGATGAGATGAAAAAGGAGTTTGAGATGTCACTTATAGGGGAGATTAAGTTCTTCATTGGACTACAGATTCAAAAAGTGAAAGATGGAATATTTATCACTCAGTCCAAATATGTCAAAGAGGTGTTGAAGACCTTTGGCATGGAAGACAACAAACCGGTTGGTACACCGATGGTGACCGATTGTAAATTATCCAAAGAGGATGACTTAGGGTTGGTAAATGAGAAGGAATATCGATCAATGATTGGTAAATTGCACCATGTAGTACATAGAAAACCGGACATTGCACATGTAGTGGGCATTGCTGCACGGTTGTAGAAAAGCCCAAGAGAATCCCACTTGGTACTAGTCAAGCGGTTTCTGAGATATCTGAAGGGAACCATTGACTATGGATTATGCTATCCATACAGTAATGATTTCAACTTGAAAGTGTTTACAGATGCTGACTTGGTTGGTAATATGGATGACCGGAAGAGCACAACTAGTGGTGCATTCTTTCTTGGTGGAAGACTAGTCTCATGGAGGAGTAAGAAACAGAGCTATATCTCTCCGTCTACAGTAGAAGCGGAGTATGCTACAGCATTTATGAACTGCACCTAGACAATTTGGATAAAGCATGTATTAAATGGCTTCAAAGTTCCTGTATCTGAACTAGTAAGTATATTTTGTGACAACACAAGTGCGATTAACATCTCCAAGAATCCAGTTTTACATTCTAGAACCAAGCACTTCGAGCTTAAGTATCATTTCTTAAGGGAAAAGGTTCAGAACAAAGAAGTTGTACTGGAACATGTTTCCAGTAAGGAGCAGTTAGAAGATATATTCACCAAGCCTCTACTGAAGGCTACCTTTACCTATTTGAGAGGTGAATTAGGGGTGCTGCCCCTTCAAGAGGTGAACTAAAGGTGTGTGCTCCACATCAGTCAGGGCTTACATTGATATATTTTTCTCAGGATTGGTGTGTTGAAGGATGCTACTCCTTAGGGGGAGCAACATAGTAGAACATAAATGTTTATGCCTTCACTTTGGAATTGTTATCAAAGGGGGAGAAGATGTGAAGCGGAGAAGATATCTATAGTATTGGGGGAGAAGATGTGAAGCTCAAAGATATCTTTGTATATTGCCATCAATGCCAGAAAAGGGGGAGATTGTTGGCATATGTGCAGAGTATGTTGACATGATGATATTGTATGTTATCATTGATGTCAATATGATGAAGAGTGAACCAGTATATTGAAGTAAGCACTTGCAAGAGAGCTAGTATATGTGAAAAAGTGAAGCGATATGTTTGTCCAAGTGAATCGGTATTTTGAAATGTGAACCGATATATGTGAAAAAGTGAACTGGTATGTTGGAATGTGAACCGGTATATGGAATGTTTTGTATCAAGGTTTCATATGGTATGACTATCAATTGGTAGTCTTAGCTTCAGGGTTTCCAGTTGAAGTGTTCTATGCCTATGTGATTCAACCGATGACACTGTGTGATGAGTTAGCATTGTAATGATGAACAGATTATGTTGCCACGTCAGCCTTGTGTGCGTGAAGGATCTTGCATGAAGGAAATTGATCCTATCTACCTTGGGAATGTGCAAAGTCTCTGTAAATGGTGGAGAACACGTGATGGGTTATCAGCCTCCAAGAAGCGATGAAGAATGAACATTGGAGAACGTCTTGAGATCTGTTCAAGACTATTGTAATCAATACAATATGATCAACGGTTAGGATTGAAATGACTGAATTTATTAACCTAAATGATTAGGGTTTAGGGTTTTATGCTACTGACCTATCTGTTTCCTATAAGGTCAATGTTGTTTTTCATGTTGATGTTGTTGGCAAATGTTGTGTGTGTATCTAAGTGCAAAGATATGTGATTCTTGCTAGACTAGATAAGAGAATTGATACTTGCAGAAGGAAGGAACTAAAGAGGATCTGCATTGGCATTGAGTGCTATTACTAGATCATTGTAATACCTGTTGACCCCTAACCACTTCAATAGTTGGAAAATCCCTTAACAGGGTAGCTTTAACCGGCTTGCTATAAATCCTTTAACAGGGTGACTCAAAATCATTGAGCTCTTAAAATCCTCTAACAAGGTAACCTGTAACAGGGTTTAACCCTTAACCGGGTATGTTAGCCATCCCTTAACCGGGTATGTTAGCCATCCCTTAACCGGGTGATCCCTAACAGGATCAGTTCCTAACATAACCTATTGTAAATTATTTAACTGAACTAGGCTCCTAACAGAGTGGACTTCAAAAGGGTTCAAAGAACAGCTTGTGGGTATTCATCCCCACCATGGTTTTTCCCAGTTGGGTTTCCACGTGAAAAATATGTGTGTTATGTGTGATGCTTTTCATGTGATGCTTTGTTATTCTCTGTTAAGTGGTAAAGCATGTTGAGCCTGTAAGTCTTTACATTTTTGTTAAAGTATTACTAGTGTATGCATATGGGTGAAGAGGAAATAAGATGTTAGATTGTGTGGAAAGTCAAGTTACCGGTTTATGTCTTTCACTATGTTTAATCGGTAGTAATCTGGTTTAGACCGGTGTTATTGCTTGCCAGTCAAGTGCAGTGTTTTCAGTCAAACCAGTTCAAAGGAAAAGTGTTTTTATCAGTACTGATTCACCCCCCCTCTCAGTACCGGTTTGGTACTAACTGTTCATCATTGATTCATCACTATCCTTGTAATTCAATCAATGCTTTTCTAATTGATTCATAAACCGAACAACTAAATCCTCAATTTATTTATGCTCTTCATCACCAAAATTTTTATAGTGCTTATTTACACCAATCAATATACCATACTTCCTTATATTCCTCAAGAAGTTCTCAAGAGAAGTAAGTTTAGTTACCTGTGGGTTAACTGATTTGATAATGGGTGAACCAACCACTTTAGACTTCTTACCACTTGCCCTCAATTGTTTCTTACCACCTTCTAATTCGGTTTCCTTATCCTCTTCCTCTGCTACAACCTTAAAAACTCTTTGTGCTTGTTCTTTCTTTCTTTTTCCTATAGATTTTGAGACTTTAGGTGCTTGAGGCTCATTTGGCTTTGCTTTTCTCTTGATTTGTATCTTTGGAGGAGGAGGGGGCTTCTCCTTCTTGACATTTTTACTCCTAGTTTGTCTATCAGTGGAGACACTAGAGGTTCCTTTCTTCCTTGCTTCAAATCTAGTTCTTGCTTCATTAATCATCTCCTTTGTGAAGCCTTGTGCAACAACAAATTCCTCAACCTCCTTCCTGATCTTTTTGGCCACTACCGGTTTGGCCAATTCAACATGTACCTTTATTGATTTCTCTTTGAATATGCCAAACATAGGTACAATTGGATCTATCAGTTTAGATAGGAGGTTGTCAACATGAATAAACAAGATATATTCTTATACCTCAAACCCATAGGCATGACCCATGAAGTTCTTGGATATGCATCCTCCATCTGACAAGTATTAGTATCAACCATAAAACAAATGGAGTCTTCATAACTTTTCACCACATGCTATGGTATCCTCTCTCTGGAATGCATTCTCTTCTAGAATTCCTTGAAGTATCCTCAGATAGTCTTATTGAACTCATTACCAAGCATCTTAATTCTATTCTTGATTTTCAAGGTTGTTGGTGTATCCACAAACCATTGGATATCACCTATACCAAGAAAGTAATTTTGGAAATAGAAAAATAATCCAATAATCAACTGACCAAATTTGATCTTTTGTTGCTTGTCCATCTTGATTGATTCAAGATTCAATACTAGTTGGGCTCTCAAGGCCTTTGCTAGGTCATAATCAACATTATATTTTAACATTTGGTATGTTGTGTGGATAGCAACTCCGAGAATGATATTCATCCGGCTTGAATGTTATACTTTCTAGTTGATGACCATGGATGCAAACTTCACTTCTGGATCTTCTATAGCATTCACCATCATGACACAACCATCCCACTTCAACTTTGTCAGTTGGATAACCTCATCCTTCACAATTGTTCTCAAAACAAGGACTTCACTAGTGGCCCATAATCTGGTGACAATATGGATGGCCTTTTTTGTGATCTTGTGCAGTCTATCCAACAACATAAACTAATCGTGGATCCTACTCAGAACATATCTCACATGATGTTCTTCAAAATTATCTAGAAAGTTTATAGCATGGTGAAAACCTTATCAGACACCCTTCTAAATTCATCCTTCATCAATCCTTGTTCATCACATAGTGTTAAGTATTGATCAAAGATGGAAAATGTGCCAAATCCTTCGATTTGCAATGTATGTATGATCAAATGTCCTCAACATGAAAAACCCCGTAGAGCATGCTAGATAGATGTCTCTTA